>NC_091467.1:37174721-37474721 GCF_027789765.1 Dendropsophus ebraccatus | reverse complement strand
CTGTTGCTGCTTCTCGATTTGTTTTTATTGAGACGACATGAACGGCTGAAGGAAAGAGAAGTGGAAGGGAGGTTGCGGAGGATCATTAACCAGATTGATGGTAAATTCTTTATGTCCGCAGCAGTTGTTACTTCAG
The DNA here is from genome assembly GCF_027789765.1 of Dendropsophus ebraccatus. Classification (NCBI taxonomy): domain Eukaryota; kingdom Metazoa; phylum Chordata; class Amphibia; order Anura; family Hylidae; genus Dendropsophus; species Dendropsophus ebraccatus. Next base: position 37,474,585 of record NC_091467.1, on the reverse strand, counting down.
TTATTTACTTATAACAATGCTCCTGCGAAAAACAACAAAAATGTCATCTAGTGACTAAGTTTGGGACATTTACCGCAAACCATGCTATTAAAGAGCTTGATCAGCTCTTTAGTTCAGGTCATAAGATCTATGTTCAGGCCTGGGTTTGTGGTTGCAATACAAACACAAAAAATATATCCGTAACACACACACACACACACACACACACGGCACATAGCTAATGTGATAGCAATATTCAAGAAGCTGTCAAAACGTGATCCTGGAAACTATAGGCCTGTAAGTCCAATATCTATGGTTGGTAAAGTATATGAGGGTTTTGTAAGAGATGCTATACTGCAGTATCTTAATGAAATAATGGGTTTACGTAGGATCGGTCATGCCAGACTAATCTGATCAGCTTCTATGAGGGGGTCATTTATAGATTGGACCTGGGGGAGGCTGTGGACATTCTGGTGCAGTTACTCATTTTCCCTGCTGACTGGTGATACCGTTAGGAGCACTGTCCACCCCAATAGCGCCAAACTGACCCCGCCCCCACCCTTCTTCTAATTATAATTAATGAAGCGGGCTGGACGGGGGCAGGAAGGGCTCGTAACGGTATCACCAGATTGCGGAGTACATGACTAACTGCACTGGAACGGCGCTAAGGAGGAGGAAGGGAGGAGACATGCCTTTCTCCTCTGAGTCTCCTGTGCAATAAAGACATATCAGCAAGTTAGATTTGTCTGACCTGCTAATACTTCCCCTTTAAGATATGATCAAGCTAAGCTGTGATTGGTTGCTGTGGGCAAAACCCCCAAATTTTTACTTAGACACATTGATAACTGTCCTTTATGATACTTTCCTAGGGATGTGGCTATTGGTAAATACTGTGGAGGTTTCCCTACCATACACTTTTGCAGGCTCCCTACAAGACTTGACACATGATGATATGGTGCACAGCAGCATCATATAGCCTACCTGCACCTAGGTGGGGACATGGTTTGGTTATCTAGGGCCCAGGTACTTTCTTTGTGTAGGGGCCCTATGCAGTCTGTGTCTGTCCCTGACATATAAACTCATACAATACACTGTCCTCTGTGTCATGCAGGCACTCTCCTGTCTTGTCACATCTAATGCCTGGAAGGCCAGGAGTTGTCACAGACAGAGATACAAATGCAGCTGAGAGGAGGGGTACACACAGCATTACACATGCTGCAGACATAGGTCTTGACCTGTTGTTTGGCCTCTGCAGGCTGCCATGTTGTGAGTCCTTCTTTTCCCTTCTCAGAGATGACAGCAGCAGGAAGCTCTCAGAGGCTAAGGGGGAACAGAGAATATGCAGCACACCGTGGACTGCTGCAAGTCCTCCTATATTACAGTACCGTTCACAAACATATACTGTACTAAATGTACTTGCAAACCAAAACTGAAGTACAATAATATTGTCTAGTGTTATTTTTTTTTTCTCCCAAATTCATGAATAATAATTATTTGTATAGCGCCAACAGATTCCGCAGCGCTTATGAATGAATAAATTAAAATACCAAATTAGTGACCTGCTCTCAAGAGCTTACAGACTAGGATGACTGGGAGTAACACGAGAGGCAACAAGTGCTTTATTTGTCAATGTTCCAGTCATTGTACATGGAATCTCTAAGTGCCTATAGGTGACTGGGCAAGCCAGTCACAAGCCATTTTCTAAGCTCAGATAACAAGGATAGTGTAACTAGCACCGAAGAAGTTATAGAGAGGATGGAGAGGGGATAGCAAAGGGAGACGAGATTACGAAATGTTATAAGCACGCCTGAAGAGATGGGCCTTCAGGGCACGCTTAAAACTGGGGATGTTGGAAATAAGTCTGAGGTCTTTGGGTAGGGAGTTCCAGAGAACTGGTGCAGCACGAATGAATTGGCAAATGTAATTTTCTGCTGCCGTTATTTGTAGTGTCCTGTAAAGAGGCATCATAATATTCTACTATACACTCATATCAGATCTAAACAGCTTGACATGGTTAAGAGAAATGGAGGGAGGATACAGAATGCTACACTGTTTTGACTGTATAAAAACTATGGGACACAAAAAGCCTAATATTTTGTCTGTATTTTCACTTTTTGCAGATGTGCTGAATAGTGGAGAGGACCTAATATGGAAGGATACTGTGTATCCTGACCTATATATGCCATCAGCCCCATCGTGGTCTCTTCATTGGGTTTATAGAGATGGACGAATAGTTAACCTCCCAGTTAGCCTGCTGGTGGATGGAGATGTCATTGCTTTGAGGCCAGGGCAGGAATCATTTGCATCTCTCCGAGGCATGAAGGTAAGTAGGCAGGGCCGGTTTTAGACTAGATGTGGCCCTGGGCAAAGTTAAAGGTGGGGCCCCAAATGCTGAAATATTTTAGCAACAATTTAAGGTCCCCATACATGTTACTCTTTTGTTGGTGGTACCTGTTGCTCCTGGTGGGTTCGGCCATCAGTGTAAGGTGTATGGGGCTCTCTGGACAGTCCTCTGACAGATGATATCAGTGGACATAGGGGATCAAGTTTGATGGAAAATCAATGCCCAACCTCTTTGTTCTAAGAGAGATAAGCCGCCATCAGATCTGTATGGCTATGGCTTTACCCTCTCATAGAAAACACAGGAAAACTCAGATGTGCCAAATTTCTGTATATGGGGAGGACGGGACCAGATGGGAGAGATAATTGTCAGCTGAAGGAATGTTCAGCCAGCAGTTATTGGAAGCATACGGCCACTTTTAAGGCCGTATTACATGGCCTGATATCCTGCAGAAGTGAGCGCCTATCTGGTAGAATGGAGCTCGCTTAGAGAGCCTACTACAGCAAAAGCTATGGAGATTTATCAAACTGGTGTAAAGAAGAATTGGCTCAGTTGCCCCTAGCAACCAATCAGATTCCACCTACTTAGAATCTGAGTAATGAAAGGTGGAATCTGATTGGTTGCTAGGGGCAACTGAGCCAGTTTCACTTTACACTATGTTTGATAAATCTCCCCCTATGTGTATATATACAGTATATCATTAGTGATGTGTGTACAATCCTTGCTGTATATAGTAAACAATAAAGATATATATACTACCTGATCACGTTCCCCGGTGTCCTCAGGCCTTGTCTGTGATATATACTACCTGATCATGTTCCCCGGTGTCCTCAGGTCTTGTCTGTGATATATACTACCTGATCATGTTCCCCAGTGTCCTCACAGAGCGATAGCGTCCTGATTCGGACAATTTTCGCTCCATGTATTAGGGCCCTTACTCAGTTCAGAAGTTTACATGCCGCTACATGTCAGGACTACCGCTACATGCCGGGACCGCCTCTACATGCCGGGACCGCCTCTACATGTCGGGACTGCCCCTACATGTCGGGACTGCCCCTACATGTCGGGACTGCCCCTACATGTCGGGACTGCCCCTACATGTCGGGACTGCCCCTACATGTCGGGACTGCCCCTACATGTCGGGACTGCCCCTACATGTCGGGACTGCCCCTACATGTCGGGACTGCCCCTACATGTCGGGACTGCCCCTACATGTCGGGACTGCCCCTACATGTCGGGACTGCCCCTACATGTCGGGACTGCCCCTACATGTCGGGACTGCCCCTACATGTCGGGACTGCCCCTACATGTCGGGACTGCCCCTACATGTCGGGACTGCCCCTACATGTCGGGACTGCCCCTACATGTCGGGACTGCCCCTACATGTCGGGACTGCCCCTACATGTCGGGACTGCCCCTACATGTCGGGACTGCCCCTACATGTCGGGACTGCCCCTACATGTCGGGACTGCCGCTACATTCTGGGACTGCCCCTACATGTCAGGACCGCCGCTACATTCTGGGACTGCCGCTACATGCCAGGACTGCCGCTACATGCCAGGACTGCCGCTAAATGCCAGGACTGCCGCTAAATGCCAGGACTGCCCCTACATGCCAGGACTGCTGCTAAATGTCAGGACTGCCCGCTAGTGGTGTAAATACAAGAACTATTTATATGAATTGCTTTAAAAAAATAAATAAAAAAAAATCACTATAATCAGGACCAAATATTACCTCCATACCGTTATTGAAGAAAACACACTATATATAGGCCAATATTACCACCATAAAAGTGACCGCCCCATAATGACTCTATATACACTATATACAGACCAATATTACCGCCATAGAGTGACCACCGCATAATGACTCTATATACACTATATACAGACCAATATTACCGCTATAGACTGACCACTGTATAATAAATGACTGTATATACACTGTATACAGACCAATATTATGTGGCTGTCACCCTATGGCTGTACTATTGGTGTATATAGTGTATATATAGAGTCATTATGTGGCAGTCAATCTATGGCAGTAATGACTCTACGCTATATACAGACCAATATTATTGCCATAGGCTGACCCCTGTATAATGACTTTATATACACTCTATATACAGACCAATATTACCGCCATAGAGTGACCACTGCATAATGACTCTATATACAGACCAATATTACTGCCATAGACTGACCCCTGTATAATGACTCTATATACACTGTATGCAGACCAATATTATGTGGCGATCACTCTATGGCTGTACTATATATACTGTACTGTGGCTGTACTGTATATAGTGTCATTATGTGGTAGTCAATCTATGGCAATAATGACTCTATATATACGCTATACACAGACCAATATTAATGCCAAAGAGTGACCACTGCATAATGACTCTATATACAGACCAAAATTACTGCCATAGACTGACCCCTGTATAATGACTCTATATACACACTATATACAGACCAATATTATGTGGGCGATCACTCTATGGTTGTACTATTGGTCTGTATATAGTGTGTATATAGAGTCATTATGTGGTGGTCACTGTATGGTGGTAATATTGGTCTGTATATAGTGTCATTATGTGGTAGTCAATCTATGGCAGTAATGAGTGTATATATATACGCTATATACAGACCAATATTAATGCCAAAGAGTGACCACTGCATAATGACTCTATATACAGACCAATAATACCGCCATACAGTGACCACTGCATAATGACTCTATATACAGACCAATATTACCACCATACAGTGACCACCACCTAAAGACTGAATACCACCTTATTTTTTTCTCAATAAAATACACCGTATTGCCTTAGTGATGTCATCATACACTATACATAGGAGCTGCAGCAATTACATAGGACTGATGAGGCCGGAGAATGGCTGCAGCTGCTATATACAGTCTATTCACCTCAACACTTGGGAGTCAGCAGTGCTAATACACAAACACCATTATATATATATACACACACACACCATTATATATATATATATATATATATATATATATATATATATATATACACACCATTATATATATATATATACACACACACTCACACCATTATATATATATATATATATATATACACACACACACTCACACACCCATGAAAACACATTATACAGATACAAACCATCCAGTCCACACACTATACACAGGACATGTAACACACACTACATTCATCCATTATACACTTACATTCATACACATTACACACTACATGTACAGTATACTTACCCCCTCTAGCATGCTGGGTGTAGTGGTGCATCTCCCTCATGTTCCTTAGCAGCAGCAGCAGGCTGTCATCCTCACCCGGCAGCCCTCTCCTCCATCGTCCCGACAGCTCCACACCAGAGGAGGAAGTCACGTGCAGAGAGGAGCTGGAGGGAGGGGGAGGGGGAGGGGGAGCTGGAGGGAGGGGGAGGGGGAGGGGGAGCTGGAGGGAGGGGGAGGGGGAGGGGGAGGGGGAGCTGGAGGGAGGGGGAGGGGGAGCAGACACTGAGCCCAGCGTCCTGCAGCCTCTGCGTGACCCCTGATAGCAGCAGCCAGGGATCACTGCCAGACGCTGGAGGACGCTGCCTGTGCTCTCCTCTCCACTGGAACTGCGGTAGGGGCCCCTGGGGGATGGGGGCCCTGGGCATTTGCCCTGCTTGCCCCCCCCCCTAACGCCGGCCCTGTAAGTAGGTAGCTGAAAAACACATTTTTTTTTTTTTTATGCAGGCCTATAACATTCTCTACTCAGTCTCCCCTACTACTGCCATACCCTCTACAACACATACACACTCATTCAGCAGTGTCCCCCTACACTCCATTCACTTTGTATCTGTACATAGAAAGACTGCCCTGCCCTGTTTTTAGAAGATGTCTGGACCATTTTATAAATAAAGCACTTACAGGCTTTTGTCTTTTTGTCAGCTCCTGTGAGCCTCATGTCTGTATAATAAGTTTTTAACCACTTTAATACAGAGCCCTTTGATGCACAAAAGTCCGGGTCAGATTGATGCAATGTTCCTCCCCGCCATCTAAGAGCCATATCGCTTTTTTTTCCCACCTACACGGCTGGTTGGGGTGTAATTTTTTGCGCCATGATCTCTAGTTTTTATTAATATCATATTGGTGTAACAGAAAAATTTTGATTGCTTTTTATAAATTTTTTTTGTCATATAGAGCTTAATAAAATCAGCAATGCTGGTGCGTTTTTTTTCAGTTTACGCTGTTCACCGTGCGGAAACAATAATGTTATATTTTGATAAATCGGACAATTCCGCATGCCACGATATGTAATATGTTTATTTATTTTTATATATTTTTATGTTTATAATGGGCAAGTGGATCTTTTAAACTTTTATGGGGGGGGGGGGGGCGGGGCGGTGTTTATAAGTGTTTTTTTTTTTTTTTTTATAACTGTAATTTTTATTGCAAAGATTTTTCAAAAATTTTTTGCACAAACAGAACAAAGAATTACAGGGCATGTACAGGATAATGTGAGAAACAGCAATATGATGAGGTACCAGCAATAAGTATAAACATATCAGGCACAAGTAGGTAGAAATAGTGGCAGCACCTAGTTCTTCTGTGACCATAGCGGCACAGCATAGTTCTACAAGGATAATCAGAAGACATAGATAACACAGCAGCTGTCGTCTGATGATATCTACCTGTTACTTATGGCTCAGACAAAAAGTGGAACCAAACTACAGCCCCATAACAAAACCTTTTGACAAACAGACAACACAGACAAACTAAGACAGGACTCAACACCAAGGAGATAGGAAAAGGGGGGAGGGAAGGGAGGGGAGGTGGGAGGGACAGGGAAACTAGGGTCTACTGCCAGAAGAGGCAATCATATCAAAGGAATCCCAAAGGATCCATATGGACTCAAATTTATCAATGGCATTATTAAGGGAAGCAGTAAGCTTTTCTAGGGAACGCAACTCCCGGATTCTGGCGAGCAAACAAGGCCGGGAAGGAGGGGATGTTTGCTTCCAGGCACGAGCAATTAAGGACTTGGCCGCTGTCAGGATAGTGAGTAACAACTTCGCCTGCTTTTTCCGGAGGGTCTTTGGGAACAAGTTCAACAGACAGATTCCAGGGTCCCTAGCAATTGTAGCACCCAAGACTGTCGAGGCCAGTCTGCAAACCTCTACCCAAAATGGGCGGATAAGGGGGCAATCCCAAAATATATGGAGGAGCGACCCCACACTACCTGAACACCTCCAACATTGTGAGGGGATAGCATTATTTAGTTTATGGAGGAGCTCAGGCGTATGGTACCAGTGCATTAACAGCTTATAGTGGGATTCCTTATATGTGGTGCAGATGGAGGATCTTGCCGCCCTGTCCCATATCACATCCCAACACTCTGGGGGGAGCTGCCTGCCCAATACCGCCTCCCACTTATCCATATAGTGATGTCTAGCCTGGGAGCCATCAGAGGGTGAGTTAATAATTCGATAGATATCTGATATCAACCCTGATGTAGAAACGCCACCTCTCACTAATTGTTCAAAGGCAGTTGGTTTCGAGACTGTGAGGGATCCCAGGCGAGACAGCATAAAATGGCGGATCTGTAAATAGGTATATTGCTCTGAGGGCGGTAGCTCAAATCTGTCCACAATCCTGTGGAAGGGGAGAAGGGTGCGTGTAAGTGGGTCTACCATGTCGGCAAACTGAAACAGTTTTTTGGAGCCCCATAGTCTAACTATATGAGATTGTAAACCAGGCTGAAAGTCAGGATAGAGAAGGAAGGAATTTAAAGGGGACGTTTTGGAATAGAGTTTAAATTTGGAGGAGCAGATGGACCAGATGTGCAAAGTAAAGTTAATGGGGCCAAGGAGGTTTAAATGGGAGAAGGAAGGCGGAGAGGGGTGCCAGAGAAAGGAGTTGGGATGGAAAGGTGCTAGCCATATTTTTTCAATCTCAGCCCATTTCTTATAGGCTAGGTACTTGGACCATGCAGTAATTTGTCGCAGATGAGTGGCATAATAGTAATGTAGGATATTAGGTACTGCGAGGCCTCCCTGAGTCTTACTACTCATCATAACCGAAGCGGGAATACGATGCCGCTTTGCCGCCCAAATAAATTTGAAAATATCCCGCTGTAGGGTTTTTATCTCGGATAGTGGTATACGCACCGGGAGAGTTTCAAAGAAGTAAAGTAACTTCGGGAGGATCGTCATCTTGACCGAAGCCACTCTACCCAGGAGGGAGATGAAATGGGAGTTCCATTTGGCCAGAAGGGCCCTAAGTTCTTTAAAAAGAGCAGGATAGTTGGTCGCGTATAGTGAAGAGTATGTAGGAGTAAGCCGGATGCCCAGATACTTAATAGAGGACTCAGACCACTTGAATCGGAAGACAGATTGAAGGTGTGTTATCGTGGAGCTAGGGAGGTTGAGGGGCATGATTTCAGATTTAGAGGTATTTACTTTATACCCAGAAAGTACTCCAAATTGGGAGAGCAAGGCCCTGAGTGCCGGTAGGGTCGTATGAGGGGACGACAAGGTGAGGAGGACGTCATCTGCAAAAAGCATGATTTTGGACTCCTTGCCTCGGACTGATACACCACGGATGTCTGGGCAATTCCGGATGGCCGCCGCCAGGGGTTCGATACAAAGGACGAACAAAAGAGGAGAAAGCGGACAGCCCTGGCGGGTGCCATTCCGAATTGGAAAGGTCCCAGACATCATATGTGGGAATTTGATAGCAGCAGTAGGTCGTGCGTATAAGGCCTCAATCGCAGTCAGAAAGGGTCCCCGAAAACCACAGCATCGGAGGGTCTCAAACATGAATGGCCACCCTAGGCGGTCAAACGCTTTCTCAGCATCTAAACTAAGTATCAGGGCCCTCTCCGACTGCTGATTAACTGCATCGATAACATCAATTGCACGTCGAGTGTTATCCCCCCCCTGTCGTCCAGGCACAAAACCCACTTGATCGGCATTGATAAGTGATGGCAGCCAATAACCTAGGCGGGTGGCAAGTAGCTTAGTAAAAATTTTAAAGTCTGAATTTAGGAGGGAAATAGGCCTGTAATTGGCACATTCTAAAGGGTCCTTACCGGGCTTGGGGATAAGTGTAATGTAGGAGTGGGACAGTGTTGTGGGAATAGGGGAACCTTGCATAAAAGAGTTAAAGAGGGACAGGAGTCGAGAGGATAACTCAGAGGAAAAGGTTTTGTAGTAGAGGTATGTGAATCCATCTGGCCCCGGTGCTCGTCCCGACGGGAGGGATTTCAGTACTTCTGATAGCTCCTCCTCCGTAATAGGTGCATTTAGGGTTTCCAAGGCATCTGCAGACAAAGTCGGCAAGTTGCAGGCAGACAGGAACTCCCCAATACGCCGAGAGCGAGCATCTGGGTCAGAGGGTAGAGTAGAAGGTAGTGAGTATAGATCAGTGTAGTACTGCAGAAAAATGGAGGATATATCAGCAGGGTTATAGTGGAGTCGCCCACCAGGGTCCCTTAGGACCTGAGGAGACTGGGCCAACGCCCTATCATTGAGCATATTTGCCAGTAGCGTATGTGCTTTGTTGCCCTTCTCATAGAATCGCTGTTTAGAATAAACAAGCAGCTTTTCAACTTTAGATAGTGATAGGTCTTTTAAGCGGGCTCTCGCAGCTACAAGTTTCCGCAATGTCCGAAGGGAGGGGGACTGAGCAAGGGAGCGTTCTAGGGTTTGAATGTCACATTTGGCAGCGTGCATGGCCAATTGGGCGTCTTTTTTCTGTCGCGAACTGAGGGCTATACAGTGCCCTCTGATAACAGCCTTATGGGCTTCCCATAGAGTCGATTCAGAGATAACTGTCCCGCTGTTCTCTAAAAAATAAGTGGAAAGGCATGCTTTGATTGAATCACGGGAAAGTGGGTATTTTAGCAAGCTCTCATTCAAGCGCCAGTGACACTGGCGGGTGGGGGATTTAAGACTTTTAAAGCACACCAACACCGGGCCATGGTCCGACCACGAAATCGGGTCAATAGAAGCGCTTTCAAGGAGGCGTACAGTAGGAACATTACCAAAGAAGTAGTCAATTCTAGAGTGCACGCGGTGTGGGTGTGAATAGAATGTGTATTCCCTCTCCGTAGGGTGGTCAATACGCCAGAGATCAAATAAATGATGTTTGCGGATAAGCTTACGGAATTCAGCAGACAGTCTGGCCTGGTCTACAGGCACTGGACGACCCGAAACCGAGTGTCTATCCAACTTCTCAGAGAAGGACAAGTTGAAATCGCCTCCTAGTATTCTGGGGGCCGGGGGGTATTTTGCGAGTTTATTGAGCACCCTACGGAGGAAGGGGATTTGACATTTGTTGGGGGCATAAACATTACAAAATATAAGAGGCTTTCCGTGCAGTTGACCTTCCACTATTACAAAGCGACCTCCCGGGTCTAAAAAGGAGGAGGAGACTTGGATGGGAAATGAGCGGGAAAAGAGAATCGCTACTCCAGCTCGCTTAGAGCCACTAGATGCGGCAACGGCTGTGGGGAAGGCATGCCTAGCAAAGGCAAACGTAGCAGCTCCATCAAAGTGAGTTTCCTGAAGGAATGCCACATCAGCCTTCGCATGTTGCATTTCCCGCAGAGCTAGTCTACGTTTCACATTAGAATTAAGGCCTTTCACATTTAATGTCACACACTTAGCCATATGGGTAGCATGATGAAACGACCAAGCAAATGTGATGGCTTACCCACACAGAGAATACCTTATGGCTGACAAGTCCTGGCCGGGTCATGTCCAGTATTGCAATCTCCGCGGCAGAGACCCTAGAAAGGAAGGGAAGGGGACAAAAGGGGGGGGAAGGATCGACAAGGACAACAAAGACACAAGACAAACAAAACAGGAACCCCGTAGGGTTCAAAGCACTCGGCTCAGGTCCTGGGTACATAATGCCAGGAAGTGGGGAAGAACAGAAAAAGTAATGGAAACTCGGTGTGGAACACCGTAGAAAACACAACCAAAAGGTTGAGCAACAGTATCCCCTTAGGGGGGGGGAAGGAATCACCAACAAAAGATACATAGTGATGTACAACTTCAGGTAGAGAACTCAGGCCATCCAGCTATGAAGGAACTTTACAATTCTAAAATAAGCCATGTGAAAAAGAAAAGGAGAAAAACAGGGCCTCTCGGCAGCAGAGTGAGAGGACCATCAGGGGGCTACAGAGAGCACAGCGGGTCGTTGTAGAGGTCTCATGGAACCTTAGTCAGGTCTGCTTCTGGGCCGGGTCCAGGCTCTCCAGAGCGAGGACGTCTCCTCTTCTGACGTGCAGACTGCCACACCGGTGGAGGGGGAGGAGGTGGAGGTGCAACAGTCCAATCTGAGATCTTGGGAACAGGAATGTCCAGATGATCACAGAATTTCTGAAGGTCTGCGAGGTTACGGAGAACAGCGGATCTGCCATCTCTACGGGCAGATAGGGCAAATGGAAAGTTCCACCGATACGTAGCTTCATAGTCCCGCAGAGTAGTTAGGAGTGGACGGAGGAGGCGGCGTTTCTGCAACGTTATCCACGACAAATCGGGGTAGAGTTGTAATGTTGCACCATCAAAGTCCAACTCGCGGAGGGAGCGCGCTTTTGCCATAATTGCCTCCTTGATGGCATAGTCATGTAGGCAACAGATAACATCTCTCGGTGACCCATTGGTAGGCTTAGGTCTCAGAGCTCGGTGCGCCCTGTCAAATTTTATTTTGTGACTGGGTGGCTCACCTAATATGGTGTTAAACAGGCCTTCAAGAGTGTCCATCAAATCGGTGTCTTGTGTAGCCTCGGGGAGGCCCCGTATGCGGATGTTGTTGCGCCTGCCCCTGTTATCCAGGTCCTCAATATGGCGTTGCATGTCATCGAGTGCAAGAGCCTGGGTGGAAACAGTGGAGCACAAGGCGCCGATGTAGTCCCTGGTGGAGTCATGGTCATTTTCAAGGGTATCAACTCTCAGGGATATATGCTGTATATCTTTCCGGACCTCCGCAATTTCCACCCTACAGGCTTCCTTTACCTCAGAAATGAGGGACTTAAAGTCCTGCTTAGTAGGGAGTTGAGATAGTATGTCATGCATCTCCCCCTGAGACCTGGACCCCACCACCGAAGTCTCGGATTCAGAGTCAGTGTGAGGCCAATCAGCCTCCTTATGTGAGGCAGATCGGGTATGTGGCTCAGATGACTTAGATGCTATTGCCTGTCCTCCTCGCTTCACCCTGTCCCCTTTTTGAGATTTAGTAGGGGCAGCCATCATGTACTGAGATATGCGCTGCTGGCCCTTTAAAACGGCAAGGTCTTTGAGCAGGGTCCCAGGTACGGAGAGAGGGTGAGGAGATATAGAGGGATCGGGGTCCCTACAGATCTCCAATGTGTCAGGGATAGTACCTGTGGTGGCAGGGGAAGGCCCAGGAGGAACGCCGGCGGAGCTGTGTCGCAATAGAGGCATGCGGAATAGGCCGCAAGATGGCGGCGCCTCACTCCCTCTCCCGGCCTCACTCGTGGCTCCGTCTGAGCTGTGGCGGCGGCCGCTGTACCGCGTCGGTCTCTGAGAGCGGCGGAGACGGGATATGCCCAGGGCCCGGTTCGATGGACCTCCCGGACCACTGGGGCCAAGAAGATCCCGTCGCCACGTGTCACGAGGCCTGGGGCGCAGCACCACTGCCGGACGTGTGATGTCCGGGGGGATCACCGGGGGGCCGGGGTCCGTCTCGGGGCACTCACAGGATGGTCCGGGGGTCCCCCTGATCTTCCTCTCCATGCACGGAGGTAAGTCGCTGCTGTGGGTGCAAGGTTTGGCTGCGGATGTAGCTGGATGGCCGGGAGCTCCTCTTCTATGCTGCCGCTCTCATCGGCGGTTCGCCACGCCCCTATATAAGTGGTTTTTTAATACTTTAAAAAATGTTCTTTATTACACTTTTTTTTTTTTTTTTTTAAACTTTCATTTACTGTAAAAGATGCAATCCTTAGATTGCATGTACTGATCTATGCTATGCTATAGTATAGCATAGATCAGTGTTATCGACGATCTATGTATAGAGCCTGTCTGAGAGCAGGCTCTACACATAGATCGCCGATCCGACAGGACGGAGGTAAGGAGCTTACCTCCGCCCGTTGGCACATGCGATTGGGGCTTGATCTGTCACTGAACACCTTAAATGCCGCAATCGCTGTAGATCATGGAGTTTAAGGGGTTAATGAGTCACCTGCTGGATCGCAGCTGCCTCTCATTGCCTCCGACCCCTCTCACTGCAGCGATCCCGCTCACATCAGGAAGCCCCCGTCAGTGTCAGTGCAGTAGGACGTATATATACAGATTGCTGACGGGAAACATTCATTTTGTAATATCTGTTTTTTTTTGTTTGTACATGTACTCTTAGAATTGTAATACACTATGGCATCAAGGCGACTCTTAGGGCCCTATTCCACCGGACGATTATCGTTCAGATTATCGTTAAATTGTTCGAATCTAAACTATAATCGTTCTGTTGAAATGCGGTTAACATTAACGACCGAACGAGAAATCATTGATCGCTTTATAAGACCTGGACTTATTTTTATCGTTGCTCGTTCGCATTGAATAAGACATCGTTCGGTCGTTCGCAATAGATACGAACGCAATAGCGAATAAATAGCGAAGAAAAAAACGATCGCAATTACGATCATAAGTAATGATTATCGTTCCATGGAAATGAGTGAATGTTTCCAGGTCTTTTGCAATAGCGGTCGTTTGAGATTGTTAATCGTTAACGATTATGCAAACGATAATCGTCCGGTGGAATAGGGCCCTTAGAATCGCTGCGGCACTGCAGTGACAGAGCCGCAGCGATTCAGGGAGTTTCCCCATTGCCCGCATGACAGAATTGACACATTATGCTGGGCGGGGAACAAATCCATTACATTCCCTCCCTGTCCGTAAGGTCTGCAAATTTGCAGACATGTGAATTAAGAACTAAGAACTAAACCCTGATTTACCTTGAGGCAGACAGGATCAGATTGCATCCACACAGCCTTTCTTTATAGCTTAAGGGTCCATTTACACAGAAAGATTATGTGACAAATTATCTGCCAAAGATTTAAAGCCAAAGCCAGGAACGGACTATAAACAGAGATCAGGGTCATAAAGGAAAGAATGAGATTTCTCCTCTTTTCAAATCCATTCCTGGCTTTGGCTTCAAATCTTTGGCAGATAATATGTCAGATAATCTTTCTGTGTAAATGGACCCTTAGCTAAGACCAACTAACCCAACCAGGCAGTGGACAGCAGTTTGCTGGTGTGTAGACACCTATTGACCAAGACTTTTTTGGTATGTAAAGTAATTTCTAAATCTGTTCACATAGGCTATTACATGGAAGGAAGTTCATTGAAACAGTGACCATTACTTACGCAGTACATGCAACACTTGAAGTTGCATTACAGTGTTAGGCCTCTTTCGGACCCATGTCGATCTATGGACCAGTTTAGATTTAAATAGTTAACTGATTACTGAGCGCTATACTTGCTATAGGTGCTACTGCAGAAGAATACAATGATAAACCTAAAACTAGAAAAATTATTAAGGGTATAAACCCACACACCGTATACGCAGCAGATATGCAACAAATACGCAGCAGATTTGTTGGTACAGATTTAATGCTGTGTTCAGTTATTTAGATCTAATCTGCTGCGCGTTTGCTGCGTATCGCAGCAGTAAATACGCTGCATATACGGTGTGTGGGTTTATACCCTAAAAGAGATATTGGGGGATAAAAAAAAATGTATGTGTGGATGGGCGGATGCCAGTCCATTTTGTTAGGAACTGCCCCGGTCAGCCAATCACTGGCTACAGTGGTATCCTGCCTCAATCAGTGATTGGGGTAGTTCCTACAGGGATGGCATGTCATCAGGAAATTGGCAAATGGACCCTAAAGACACAATGAGCCAATGAACGTTGTCATTGATGATCTGCTGCTCCTTTTTTTTTTTTTTTTTGCCTTACCCACCCCTTCCTTTTTAAATACCCGGATAACCACTTTTAATGCTTGTTAAATGTAACAGCTTATAGTAGTTTTTATGGTAAATAATTTTTTTTGTCTTTCATTGCTTGCAGGATGATGAACATATAGTCCTAGAACCAGGAGATCTTTTTCCTCCTTTCTCTCCACCACCATCCCCTCAAGCTGAGGGCAAGAGAGTGCCACAGTACCCTCAGCAGCATCATCTGTTTAGAGTTTTGAAAACCCCTGTGATGGATAATGTCAGGTAAAGACTTGGGTGGTGGTTTACTGTCAAGGTAGCCATTATACTTATTTTTTTTATTGGGTTTGTCTTTCCTTTTCTGTGAAGTTATAATGTAGAACATTGTTTGAAATATTTCATATGTAGGAAATATGTAGGAAATAATGCATATGTAACAGTTGTCATTTTAGTACCTGTATTACTTAAGTACATTTATGTTACAAGGGATTCATATATAACACACATAATAACTAGATCATAGGTCAACTACAAAAAGCTGCTATTGTTTTGGAGGACCCTGCAAGGGCTCATTGACTTAAATAAGAAATTGTGGTGGACATTAGCCCCTTTTAAAGGGGTGTTCCCATCTCAACTAATGTAGGTATACTTGTAGGGTGCATCAAGTTAAAGCTTATCTGACACTAATAAAAACTTGGACCTGGTTGGCACTTTGGACTTGCATTGGGGGTCACATGTCACAACTCTGCTCTTTAAGATATCTGCATAGTTCTAGAAGATGAGAGGGGTTTTGTTTTTCAACGGCCTTAATTTCCATAAAATATAGATGCTATGCCATTGATCAGTATTATTTGGGCAAATCCGACAGAATGGAGGTAAGTGTTAAACCCCTGCCTCTCAGGGAAAGTGATCGGGACCCCCGCTGTCACGTGATAGCTACTTTTGTCACTGACTCCCTTAAAGCCACAATCGCTATAGATTGCATAGTTTAAGGGGTTAATGACAGGCAGCTGCATGATCATTGCTGCCTGTCATTATCCCCAGCTCCAGGAACACTAATGTGGGAAGGGCTGATCACATTAAAACGGCCCCACACACGTTTTAAATTCACAGTCAGGAACGTATATGCATGTTTTCTTACAGGGCATTGGCAGTAGAAGCGTATATATAAGTATTCTGCGTATGAAGGGGTTAAAATAGTAGTAGTAGTGCATTGTAATAAAAAAAATGCCCGAAAGATGTCCATAGTCATTATACATTTTTTGCCTTTTTGCCCAAATATCTCCATCTAGGGCAGTTTTGGTCCCATCTTGATCCCACCATACTTTATTAGGGAAATGAAAATGTATCTGTGATAACATTTGAATTCCTTGTCTTGGTCTTTGTTTTTCAGGAGCTGGCTGGACCATGCTCTCTCACGTCCTGTAACTGCTCTGGACAATGAAAGGTTTACTGTTCAGTCTGTGATACTTATACATGCTGTCCCTGTCATTATGGTGGGTTGATTTAGCAAAAAAAAATTAATTTAAATATATATTTATTTTAATGTATGATGTTTGTAGAACACAGTGTTATTTTTTTTAAATCTATTTTGGTATATATGGCACAGCATTAACCCCTAGACGACCCTGGACGTACAGTTACGCCATGGAAGTCTGTCACCAGACGACCCTGGACGTAACTGTACGTCCTGGGTGTTTCTCCTGCTATGAAGCGCGCTCCGGAGCGGAGCGCACTTCATAGGAAGTGGGGGCCTGCTGCAGTGAGCAGCCGGCACTTTACCGTTAATGACAGGCTGCAGCGATCGCGCTGCAGCGTGTCATTAACTCCTTAAACACCGCGGCTTTTAAGTGTAAGTGACAGGGGGAGTCCCCTGTCACTTACCGATCGGGACCCCCGCAGTGTGACTGAGTATTGGACCGCCGGAGGTCTCTTATCTGCCTCCGTGCTGTTCGATCGGCGATCTTCTCACTGAGCCTGCACAGGCAGGCTCAATGAGCAGATCGCCTATCTCACTGATCAATGCTATGCCTATGGCATAGCAATGATAAGTGTAGAAATCAAAGTAATGTATGTAAAAGTCCCCCAAAGGGACTTCAAATATGAAAAAAAAAAAAAAAGTTAAAAACACCAATACACTACCCCAAAGCCCCTCCCCTCCCCCATTATATAAATAAAACATCTAAAAATAAACATATAATATACCATAGCGTGCGTAATTGTCCGATCTATTAAAATATAAAAAGCATCATTGCAAATGGCGTACACGAAAAGAGGGATAAAGTGCGCAGATTACCGATTTGATGTTACATTCTATATAAAAAAAAAAAATTAATAAGTGATCAAAACGTCTGATCTTCACAAATATGGTATTAATAGAAACTAGAGATCATGGCGGAAAAAATGACACCCCATACAGCCCTGTAGGTGAAAAAATAAAACCGTTATAAGTGTCACAATAGGCCCATTTTATTAATAACTAATTGCCAAAAAAAAGGATTTCATTAAAAAAAAATATATAACATTAGAGAATCTGTATAAACCTGCATATGGTTGTGTTCGGGCTGACCTATAGAGTAATAGTATCATAGTGCTTTTACCATATAGTGCATTACGAAGACACAGGAACCCCCCAAATGTTTCCATATTGCATTCTTTTTTACGATTTCACCTATATCTTCATAAGTAATAATTTTGGAATTCCGTTATAGATGTTATGGTAAAATGAAAGAAGCCATTACACAGTGCAACTATTCCTGTAAAAAACAAGTACTTACATGGCCCTGTAGATAGAAAACTGAAAGTGCTAGAGCTCTTAGAAGGGGAGGAGGGAAAAACAAAAACACGAAGATCAAAATTTGCGCGGTCCACTGGGTCATTTTGGACCTGGTCCTCAAAGGGTTAAAGGGAATCTACCAGCTGTATATGAGAGATGTAGTTGCATACATTATCAGTTAAGACGACCAATATTATCTTTGACGTAGCTGTCCGGGCTGTGGAGTCAGTAAGCCGCAACTCAGACTAAATTTTATCAGGCACCGAATCCAACTTTGACTCCGGATCCTTCCTAAATGGCCAATCAGGCACCAGGGGAGTTATTTATCACACTGGTGTAAATTAGAACTGGCTCTGCAGCACTTCTGTGTAATGTCCTACATGATCCTGACTTCTAAAGGAGTTAAGCAAATATATAAAGCAAATTCTTCTTTGTTTGTGTATGCATTGGATGCAGCCAGTCTCCAGCCACATGTCCTGAAGAACTCAAAACTAGACTAGATGGACCAGGTGGTAATTTTCTGCTGATGATCTTCTATGTTTCTAACTAAATATTCGTCATGCACAAAGAAAAACTGCTAACAATGCCAGATACCTGTGATATAGAGGTCAGTCATAGGCCCAGATTTATCAGCTCTCTGTCAGTGTCCGTGCTCCTGAATCATCGTGGCCCCACAAGAACCATCCACTCAGCCAGTCAGTGACTGCAGCTGTGCATGGGGCTCAGTCACTGATTGGGTATTCCTCAATGGGGCCTAGCAGGCGACTATGAGCTGTGACACTGCAGGGGCATGGGGAAGCGTAAATAGGACTACTATATTATGATACCACCACCCCCTGAATTTTTCACTGTTGCCCAGAATACCCCTTTAATTTCTGCTTCTCTTTCTCTCTCTCTCTCTCTCTCTCTCTCTCTCTCTAACACACGCGGCCATAGCACACTTACAAACTTACAGACAGCCTGCTGCAGGCATAGCACACACACACATACAGCCTGTTGCAACCATAACAAACACTCTTACAGCCTGCTGTAGCCATATCACACACACACATAATCTGCTGTAGCCATAGCACATACACACAGCCTGCTGCAGCCATAGCACACTAAAGAAAAACACACAATCTTTTCCCAGAGAGAAAACACCACACTGGGGACAGAGGTTACTGCTACACTACTTATGGCTTCTTCTCCTTTTTCTCTTTATTACACAGGATAGCTTTATATTACACTGCTGCTCATATACAATCATCCAGTATCCAGGAAGAGAATATAACAGATCTCCCCCCCCCCACACACACACACACAATAGACTCTTACAGCTCAGAAACAAGCTCCCAAATAGTGACCCCCAACCCACTTATCAAATAGGGCCAATAGTGCTTTATTACTGATATATGGAGAAAATGCTTCACCCTCTGTAACTTAATGTATGTGAGAAAGTGTTTTTCTGGCTTTTATAAATAAGCGGCATAGATTGATAGAACAAAAAGATGTTAATAAGGAACATTTATAAGATTCATATGAAAATTCAATAATAATCATTTTGAAAGATTTTTTTTTTTAAAGCTGGAGTCTGTACGTTTTTTTCCAATTCAGACCAAAACTAGCTCTGACTTCCCAATCCGACTTCATAGCCTTGGTAGCTGTGGATGAGTCCCTTTTATCTTCCCCATTAAAGTTTCAAAGAAGTGGTGTCAAGTTGCTAAAATGTCACACTTTGCTGCACATGACATGGCTTCCTTTGTCCATTCCTCATTGAGTGACTTACAGGGCTCGACTCTGGCTGGATGTCCCACATGTGCTGTGGAAACAAATGCCTGAAGCAGCACCGCTTGCATGGCGGTATTGGTTTCCTTGAAGCATGTGCCTGATTTTCACACAGGACTCTGAGCTAATCTAAGCTCTGTATGTCAATCAGTGAGGGACTGAGAGGGAAGAGAGGAGGCATACCAAGCCGCAGCACCTCAGAAGATTGCCACTGCTTCTTTGATACTTGAATTAGAAAGAAAAAGGGAATTTTATAAGTTCTGTACCCACCAACAGCTACTATTAGTTTTATTGCTGTAACAATTATCTGGCATTGGATGCATCCATATGCCTCATATATGGCGGACATATTTCCTTTAACAAAATATGTTAGGGACTTGTATAATTTTTTTTTTCTTTTGTACCCTACAGGTTGTCTTCCTCATCACCAATGCACTACGTTTCATCTTTAATGCTCCTGGCACACCCCCTGCTTCCTATGCTTTGCTTCAACTTCAGGTATTGGACCAATATAGTTTGTTACGTTGTTAATAAGGATATAAAATAAGAGTCCATCAAGGTCATCCTAAAGGGCGAATAACCCTTATAAGGCAAATGGCAATTGCTGCATATCAGGGCAAAAATTCATTGCTGACTCCAAATCTAGCAATAAGTATAAGTCCCTCAATCACCATTCCACCTCCAGAAAGTTAGTACCCATAAATTGTAATATTATGTTTTTAGAGAGAGCCATCCAGGCCCTCATTAACCCCTTCACGTCAGCCATCTGTATATATACGTTCCTTTTGCACATGCCCCGTGCAGTAGGAATGTACATATACGTTCCGGCTTTGACGGGGCTTTGTGATGAGAACGGGATCGCTGCAGGGACAGCGATCCCGCTCTCATCTCTGTACAGCACTGGAGATAATGAGGATCAGCTGCGATTCCGCAGCTGACCCCCATTAACCCCTTAGTGACCGCCGAAACGGCGGTCACTAATGGGCCGGTGCCGCCGCTGTATTTCATCTCCCCCCACCGTGAATCCACGGTGGGGGGAGATGAAATAAGTAAAAATCAGACCCCAGATCAGCCCCCTAGTGCCCCAGTCACTAACCCCCCCTCCCGCGGCGGCCATCGGATCCAAGATGGCCGCCGCGATCACTGTGAACAGACTAATGTCTGTTCACAGTGATCAAAAAAGAAAAATGAATGAGAGCATGGGGCAGTCATCGGGACCCCCCCTGTGGGGTCCCGGTACAAGCGATCAGTGGTATATACTATATACCGCTGATCGCTTGTGCCATGTGCCGCCGGCACTTTTTATCCCCTGTCACCATGAATGATTGGTGACAGGGGATAAAAAGTGATGTCACCCCACCCCCCCTGTCACCCCCGTCCCCCAGTCACCCCCCCTTCCCCATATACTCACCGGATCCACGGAGCTCCTTCCTCCTCGGCGTCCTGGCTGGTTATGAAGTGCGCATGCGCTCCACAACCAGCCAAGCTCTGAAAATTTAAAGTGACAGAGACCAATCTGGTCTCTGTCACTGAACTATGATTACTGTGATAGAAAATATCACGGTAATCATAGTAATACAGTGAAAATGAATGTATAAAGTACAAAAAGTGACAAACATACAAAAAAATAAAACACACACTTTTTATTATAGTAATAATTGCAGTTTACTCCCAAATTACCCCTAACACCCCCCCCCCCAGATTACCCGTAACCACCGCAGGTTGCCCGTAACCACCGCACGTTGCCCGTAACCACCCCAGGTTGTCCGTAATCACGTCAGATTGCACGTAACCCCCCAGATTACCCGTAACCACCGCACGTTGCCCATAACCACCGCACGTTGCCCGTAACCACCGCACGTTGCCCGTAACCACCGCACGTTGCCCGTAACCACCACACGTTGCCAGTGACCCCCTCCAGATTGTCCGTAATCACCCCAGATTGCCTGTATCCACCCCAAATTACATGTAACCACCCCAGATTAGCTATAAGCACTTCACTCTATCCGTAACAATTCTAGATTGTCTGTAACCCCTCCAGGTTGCCCCTAACCACCGCAGGTTGGGCATAACCACCCCAGATTGCCCGTAATCATGCCAGATTACATGTAACCCCCCCAGATTGCACGCAACCACCGCACCTTGCCCGTAACCACGCCAGATTATAGGTACCCACCTCAGATTACCTATTAGCACTTCAGTTTATCCGTAACCACAGCAGGTTGCCGGTAACCACCCCAGATTGTCCGCAACCACCCCAGATTGTCCGCAACCACCCCAGGTTGTCCGCAACCACCCCAGGTTGTCCGCAACCACCCCAGGTTGTCCGCAACCACCCCAGGTTGTCCGCAACCACCCCAGGTTGTCCGCAACCACCCCAGGTTGTCCGCAACCACCCCAGGTTGTCTGTAACCATACCAGGTTGTCTGTAACCACAGCAGGTTGTCCGTAACCACCCCAGGTTGCCCGTAACCACCCCAGGTTGCCTCTAACCACACCAGGTTGCCTGTAACCACCCCAGGTTGCCGTAACCACCCCAGATTATCCGTAACCACCCCAGATTACCCGTAACCACCTCAGACTGCCCGTAACCACCTCAGACTGCCCGTAACCACCCCACATTACCTGTAATCTAATTTTTTTTATTGTATTTTAGTAACTGCGCTATTCTAATAACTGTTACTAGCTGCGGTTTTGCTCCAGCAAATTGGCGCTCCTTCCCTTCTGAGCCCTGCTGTGTGCCCATACAGTGGTTTATGCCCACATATGGGGTACCGTTGTACTCAGGAGAACCTGCGTTACAGATTTTGTGGTAGATTTTTTCTCCTGTTCCTTGTGAAATTTAGAAATTTCAAACTAAACCAACATATTATTGGAAAAATTCAAGTTTTTCATTTTTACTGGCCAATTTTGAATACTTTCCTCTAATACCTGTGGGGCCATGCTCATCCTACCCCAAGATGAATTCTTTGAGGGGTGTACTTTCCGAAATGGGGTGACTTTTGGGGGGATTCTATTCTGTAGACACTACAGGGGCGGTGCAAATGCACCTGGTGCTCAGAAACTTCTTCAGAAAAAACTGCAGAGAAAATGCTAATTGGCACTCCTTCCCTTCTGAGCCCGGCTGTGTGCCCATACAGTGGTTTATGCCCACATATGGGGTACCGTTCTACTCAGGAGACCCTGCGTTACAGATTTTGGGGTGAATTTTCTCTCCTGTTCCTCGTGAAATTGAGAAATTTCAAACTAAAGGAACATATTATTGGAAAAATTCGAGTTTTTCATTTTTACTGTCTACATTTGAATACTTTCTTCTAATACCTGTGGGGTCAAAATGCTCACCACACCCCAAAATGAATTCTTTGAGGGGTGCACTTTCCAAAATGGGGTGACTTATGGCGAGATTTTACTCCGCTGGCACTACAGGGGCTCTGCAAACACACCTGACGCTCAGAAACTTCTTCAGCAAAATCTGCATTAAAAAAGCTAATTGGCGCTCCTTCCCTTCTGAGCCCCGCTGTGTGCCCATGCAGTGGTTTATGCTCACATATGAGGTACCGTTATACTCATGAGAACCTGCGTTACAAATTTTGGGGTACTTTTTTTCTCTTGTTCCTCGTGAAATTGAAAAATTTCAAACTAAAGGAACATATTATTGGAAAAAATTTGAGTTTTTCATTTTTACTGTCTAATTTTGAATACTTTCCTCTAACACCTGTGGGGTCAAATTGCTCATCCTACCCCAAGATGAATTCTTTGAGGGGTGTACTTTCCAAAATGGGGTGACTTATGGGGTTTTTTCTCTCTGCTGACACTACAGGGGCGCTGCAAATGCACCTGGTGCTCAGAAACTTCTTCAGCAAAATCTGCAATGTAAAAGCTAATTGGCGCTCCTTCCCTTCTGAGCCCCGCTGTGTGCCCATGCAGTGGTTTACGCCCACATATGGGGTACCGTAGTACTCAAGAGAACATGTGTTACAAATTTTGGGGTGCTTTTTCTCTCATGTTCCTTTTGAAAATGAGAAACTTTAATCTAAATGTATATATTATTGGAAAATTTAAATTTTTCATTTTTTTACGGCCTAATGGTGAATACTTTCCTCCAGCCCCTGTAGGGTTAAAATGCTCATTATACCCCTAGATTAATTCTTTAAGGTGTCTAGTTTCCAAAATGGGGTCACTTATGGGGGTTTCCAGTATACAAACCTCCTAAATCAACTTAAAATAAGAACTGGTCCCTAAAAAAATCAGTTTTGGAAACTTTAACGAAAATGTGGTAATTTGCTGATACATTTCTAACCCCCGTAACACCCTAAAAAAGTAAAATATGTTTATGAAATGAAGCCAGAATAAAGAGGACATATTGGTAATGTGACTTAGTAACTAATTTATGTAATACAACTTTCTTTTTTTTAGAAGCAGAGAATTTCAAAGTTCATAAAATGCTAATTTTTTCAATTTTTCATGATATTTTGATGTTTTTCACAAAAAACACAAAGTAGTGACCAAATTTTGCCACTAATATAAAGTGCCATATGTGACGAAAAAACAATCTCAGAATCGCTAGCATACGTTAAAGCATCACTGAGCTATAAGCGCATAAAGTGAGACAGGTCAGATTTTGAAAAATGAGCCTGGTCTTTTAGGTGCAAATTGGCTTGGTCTTGAAGGGGTTAAACTTGGTATGTATCACTTAAGCCAGGACAAACTCCTAGCATCTCCATAATCTGCTGCTACAGTTAGCAATATATAGAACTCCTGTAAGTCCCGTCGACTTGCATTGCAAGACACTTGCTACTTGCTGTCGTCTTTTGACAATGAAGTAGTTTACATTTAATT
This sequence comes from Dendropsophus ebraccatus, assembly GCF_027789765.1. Taxonomy (NCBI): domain Eukaryota; kingdom Metazoa; phylum Chordata; class Amphibia; order Anura; family Hylidae; genus Dendropsophus; species Dendropsophus ebraccatus. The sequence goes on along the minus strand of NC_091467.1, from coordinate 37,449,930 downwards.
CACATTTGATTCTGTACTCCTTTACAGTATAGTTACATACGTTGTTCCTCCTTGGATCTTACAGTCACCGTACATTTTATTCTGTTGTTGGCAAAACTATATAGCTGACAAAAAGTTGTCTTCCGTTCTTCCTCATAAACTTGAACTCTTGGATGAGCCAGGCATGCATCTTTATAGTCCTAGGGGATAGTGAATGATGCACCACAATATACATCAGTTAGCGCTTATGTCCCAAGTGTCTAATGTATATGACTAGAGTATAAGTATAAAGCTATACTCCCTATCAGATACACATATATAGAGAACAGTTAACATGTTTTCTTGTTACATAGATTAATGCAGTGCTGCCAGTTCTTCCTCTTCTATTCCCTGTTATGTGGATTTTGGTGACAGCGCTATGTGAAGCTCGTGTGCTGGCACAAATGAGCCGAAACTTCCCAACTTCCCTAGTAAGTATCCTTTATATTATTTACAACAGAAATTGGGTAGTAAAGTTTATAAGTTGTGTATCACATTGATGTTTTTTTTACTGATTAGAGAGAGATATGGCAACATGCCTTTTCTAATCTGATTGTATTTATTTCATTTTTTTGTACATTGTTACAGAGGCTGCCATTTTACCTGAGCTGTCTTTAACCCCTTTACATCAGCCATTTGGCTATATATATATATAATCTCCCAGGAACCGAGGATAATGACAGGCAGACGTGATCACTTAGCTGCCTGCCATTAACACCTTATTAACTGTATTATTGTGGGGTTTAACCCTTAGAGGACTGGGCCAATTTCAATTTTTGCATTTTCTTTTTTTCCTCCTTGTGTTTAAAAGGCCATAGCACTTTTTTCACCTAGAAACCCACATGAGCCCTTATTTTTTGCGCCGCTAATTGTACTTTGTAATAACAGGCTGAATTTTTTCCTAAAGGACACTGTAAAACTAGAAAATAATTCAATGTGTGGTGAAATTGAAACAAAAAAACGCATTTCTTTTATTTATTTATTTTTTTTATGCCGCTCGGGGTAAAACTTGTTATGCATGTTCGTCAAGTCGTTACGATTACAACAATATGTAACATTTATAACTTTTATTGTATCTGTTAAAAAATTCAAACCACTGTTAACAAATATATGTTCCTTAAAGGGAACCTGTCACCCCCCGTGCCGGGGTCACAGGCTCCCGACCCCCAGTTAGAGCCCCCTATACTCACCTAATCCCGCCGGGTCCCGCTTCTGGAGGTGGTCGGGTGATGAAGATCTCAGCCGCTGCAGCCCTGCGCGCGCGCTGAGAGATGAGTCCAACGCTCATAGAGAATGACGGAGCGCTGGACTCTCCTGTCATTCTCTATGAGCGTTGGACTCATCTCTCAGCGCGCGCGCAGGGCTGCAGCGGCTGAGATCTTCATCACCCGACCACCTCCAGAAGCGGGACCCGGCGGGATTAGGTGAGTATAGGGGGCTCTAACGGGGGGTCAGGAGCCTGTCACCCCGGCACGGGGGGTGACAGGTTCCCTTTAAAATCGCTCTATTCCCAGGCTTATAATACTTTTATCCTTTGGTCTATGGGGCTGTGTGAGGTGTCATTTTTTGTGCCATGATGTGTTCTTCCTATCGGTACCTTGATTGCGCATATGCGACTTTTTGATCGCTTTTTATTACAATTTTTCTGCATTTGATGCGACCAAAAATGCGCAATTTTGCACTTTGTTTTTTTTACGCTTATTCCATTTACCGTGCGAGATCAGGAATGTGATAAATTAATAGTTCGGCCGATTATGCACACGGCGATAACAAACATGTTTATTTATTATTATTTATAACATGGGAAAAGGGGGGTGATTCAAACTTTTATTAGGGGAGGGGGCTTTTATATTAATAAAACAACTTTTTTTTTTTTTTTTTTTTTACTTTTACACTTATACTAGAAGCCCCCCTGGGGGACTTCTAGTAAAAGCACTCTGATCTCTCATTGAGATCTATCCTGTATACTAATACAGGATAGATCGATGAGATAGGCACTTTGATTGCTTCCAGCGCTTAGCCCGGATGGAAGAGGATGTGTGGATCGCTCCTCCGGGACTTTGTCGATTGGGACGGGACGAGCGGTCCACCCCACTAGACACCGGGGATGGCTGCATTCAAGTAATCCGATTAATTTATTAGCGGGCATGGCAATCAGACAGTGCCCGCTAATAGCCGCGGCACCCGGGATCGCGGTAGTTCAGAGCGCTCTGAACTCACGTAGGCGGCCCTGGACGTACAGGTACGTCCATGGTCGCCTAAGGGTTAAAGTAGTCAGTGACAGGAGAAGGACTGATTGGAACCCCTGCAGTGTCATTGCGGGGATCCCGATAATTTGCACTGACAGGTGGAGGTTTCATACTTACCTCCATCCTGTCGGATGGCACAGCATTGATCAGTATATGCAATCTAATGACTTGTGGGGATTTTTTTTAATATATTAAACATATTTGGTATCGTAGCATGCAGAATTGTACAATCTATTAGAATACACAATTTTGATACAATAGTGAACAGCGTTAACAAAAAGAGGGGGGAAAAAAACAAGATTGCATATTTTTCTATTATATATTAAAAAAATGAATACAAATTTTTTAAAAAAAACTATAGATCAAGGACCCAAAAAGTAGCCTCCAACCAGCACTGTAGATAAAAATAAACGCATTATTTCAAGAAGAACAGCACTGCTTCAATATGACCTGGACATCCGTGCATCACTGACCTCTGGTCATAGAGAGGTTAACATCATTTAGTGATATGCTTTACACAAGCCCCATGGACATATAGATAACAATATACAGGACTTGTCCTATTGAGATCATTGTGAAACATTGTTAAAGGGGTAGTGCGGCGGTAAACAATTATTTACAGAATAACACACATTACAAAGTTATGGCCATGATTAAAGGGGTAGTCCACCCAAAAAAAATTTCTTTCAAATCAACTGGTGCCATAAAGTGCCAGAGATTTGTAATTCACTTCTATTAAAAAATCTTAAGTCTTCCAGTACTTATCAGCTGCTGTGTGTCCAGCAGGAAGTGGTGTTTTCTTTCCAGTCTGACACAGTGCTCTCTGCTGCCACCTCTGTCCATGTCAGGAACTGTCCAGAGCAGTAGCAAATCCCCATAGAAAACCTCTCCTGCTCTCTAGACTGGAAATAATACAACTTCCTGTTGGGCATACAGCAGCTGATAAGTACTGGAAGGCTTGAGATTTTTTAATAGAAGTAAATTACAAATCTCTGGCACTTCATGGCAGCAGTTGATTTGAAAAAAAAAATTTTTTGGTGGACTACCCCTTTAAGGGGTTCTAACCCTGCAACGCGTTGCGTGTTTTTATCTTTTATTATTATATTTTTTTTGTTTTCTTTTTTGTGATGACCCAATAAAGCTACTATAATTTTATTGAGGCCGTGGATGGAATTTTTCGTTTTATTACAAAGTTATACAACTTTGTAATGTATGTTATGTCTGTGAATGGCCCCCTTCCCCGTGTCCCACCACCCCCACCCGTGTACCCGGAAGTGTGGTGCGCTATACATACCTGTCACGTGCCGACTCGTCTCCGATCTTCAGTCTGCAATGTCGTCTTCGGACGGCCGGGCCGAATCCCTCAGGGCGTCCTGAGTGCCGGCCACCCTCTTCAGCGTCATCAGATGCTCAGCCGCGATTGGCTGAGCACAGTTATGCCGATGACGCGGCAGAGGGCGGCCGGCACTCAGGACGGACGGAGGGATTCGGCTGAAGACGACATCGCTGACTGAAGATCGGAGACGAGTCGGCACGTGACAGGTATGTATAGCGCACCACACTTCCGGGTACACGGGTGGGGATGGTGGGACACGGGGAAGGGGGCCATTCACAGACATAACATACATTACAAAGTTGTATAACTTTGTAATGTGTGTTGTTCTGTGAATAATTGTTTACCGCCGCACTACCCCTTTAACATAGTTTTAAAGTGTTGCAGATACTGTATAATACTTAACTCTACAAATCCAGCGCCCCTTCAGGTCCTATTGGTGTTCCAGAAACTTTCCTGTATTCATATTGGTATTTTTTTGGGATGTCCGTCGTGCTCTTTTTAATCTCTACTTTCGCACTTCACAGTTTTTTTGTTCCCACTACAAATTTTTGTGTTTTTTTTTCTAGGTGGCCAAGTTCTCAGAGGATACTCTTAGTAGTTATACAGAAGTTGCATCAACACAGGTCTGCATGTAGAGGAGTGGCTGATTTACAGAAATAAACAACTTTGTTTTTGTTCTAATTTCCAGTGTTGTTTCTTTTAAATATGTGCTCTTTTCAATAGGAAATGCTGCGTTCTGTGTGTTCCCACTTCTTGCGTGTTGTTAGGGGGGACTGTGAGACTCTGGCATATACTTCTAGTTTGTTGCATGGTCTGGGATCTGTCACGGTGAGTTATTTTTCCAGGCTACTATGTGCTCTGTCAGTGTATTTAAAGCTTATCTATAGAAAAGGAACAGTTTACTGACAGTTCTTCTCAATGTACATTTAGATGCAACACTCAGTTTTAATTGGTCAGTCCACAACTATCCAGTAGAAAATCCAAGAAAGATTCATGTACGGCAGGCCTGTATTTGGAGTTCATGCTGCTGCCTTGGGCCACATGTGTGCATTCCTTAAAGGGGTAGTGCGGTGTAAAACATTTTTTCACTAAATAAAATACATCACAAAGTTATACAACATTGTAATGTGTGTTATTTATAGAGTCACTGTCGTATTTTTTTTTTTTTCCAGAAATCAATAGTCCAGGCGATTTTAAGAAACTTTGTAATTGGGTTTATTAGCCAAATCTGCCATTATCTGCATGTAAAAAGCCTTTTCCCAGGTCCCCCCCTCCTTTCTCTTTTTCATCCACTCTGAAAATTGTGACTTGTTGCAGGAGTCGTACCCTGTCTGTTCTAGGGAGAGGGGAGGGGGGAGAAGGAAGGAGGGAGTTAGCCGGCAGCAGAAAGCAGATAACAGAGGATTACAGGCACGGAGCTGGGTGGCAGCTGTAATCCGAGCTCAGACAGGTCACTGGTGACTGTCACAGGAGATATCCCGTGAGGGATTTGTAGATTAACTCTTTGTTGTCCTGTTTTGGTCTTTTCTTTAGCTCTCTCCATAGGAGAACAATGAAGACAGGGGGGAGAGCTTCAAACAGCTTTTTCATGATAAAAATGCATTTTTCGGATAATAAACCCAATTACAAAGTTTCTTAAAATCGCCTGGACTATTGATTTCTGCAAAAAAAAAATTCACGACAGTGACACTTTAAGTAAATGGCCACCTTCCCTATATCGTCCCCCCCCCCCTCCCCAAATGTGAACCCGGAAGTGTGATACAGTATACTCACGGAATCACTGTCGACCCCGGACACCATCTTGGGATGATCTTGTCATCTTTAGGAGACCAGCCTGACTGCTCTAGCCCTCCCTCATGCCGGCTCCCCTTCAGCGCGTCATCAGCTGCTCAGCCTCCATTGGCTGAGCATAACAGAAGACGTCTGGGGCTTCTGTTATGCTGAGCCAATCTTGGCTGAGCAGCTGATGAAGTGCTGGAGGGGAGCCAGCATGAGGGAGGGCTGGAGCAGTCAGGCCGGTCTCCTGAAGATGACGTGATTGTCCCAAGATGGCGGCCAGGGTTGACAGTGATTCCACGAGTATACCGGGTCCACGGTCGGGGGGGCGGGGTATGGCGGGGACAACATGGGGAAGGGGTGCAGCGCTTCTTTCTCTCCTTCTCTGTAAAAAATGTTTTACACCGCACTACCCCTTTAAATCATGGAAGCCGAAAGTGCATAGAGGGGTATTCCACTAAATCATAACTTTCGATATGTTGCTGGCGATGGTGAGACTAACAATTCATTCCATATTTGTTGTTATCTATTTAGTCTCCTTCTCCCATTTCTCAGATGCTGCATTCTGCTGAAAATACAAAATTTGTGCCTGAACCTTTCTATCTCCTCCCCCTCCCTTCTGAGACAGCTGATATAAACAAGTCCCTGACTGGCTTTATCTGCAACATTGTAGCTTCTTTGCAGGGAGGGATAATCACTGTGAGATCATTAGCAGATCGACCTCAGAATAACCTTCCCAACATTACCAAGAAGCCGCAGTGTTGCAGATACAGCCAGTCAGGGACATCCGCTGTCTCAGAAGCGGGGTGGGGGTGGGAGGTGCAAAGAGAAAGACTTAAACACAGATTTTTGTGTATTGGAATGAATTGTTAGTCTCATCATGGGCAGCAACATATCAAAAGTTATGTTTGAGTGGAGAACCCCTTTAAATCTTTACGAGACTGAACTGATACAGCTGCACAGGGCTGCAAAGAAGCGAGAAAGCCAATTATCTAGTAAGAGTCACCGTTTTTCCAGTCACCTTTGCTTAGATTTAAAAAAACAGAGATCCAAAAGGGCTGCAGACATAATGGTCGCATTGGTAGTGAAGTAGCAAACTAGCAACCTCTGTCCTGTGAGATCCCAGCATAGAATGTAATATCCAGGCAGAGGTACCAGGGAGAAGTTCTTGTAATTCTTTTCTCGACCATGTCAGTATAACATCTGATGGTGGGGATGCCAGGTGACTGAACCCACCAATCTGATCTTGATGGCTTATCCAGAGGACAGGCCATTCATTTTAAAAGGTTGGATAACTGCTTCAGTTGATGTTTTTGAAAAAAGTTTTCAGTACAAGATGTTTAGCCAAGTAATGGATATTGTGGTCTTTTTAAAGGTTATTTGTTGTGTGGATAAACAAGGAGTCCTTTCCTGGCCGAACCCCAGCCCAGAAACTGTTCTGTTTTTTAGCGGAAGGGTAGATCAGGCCACTGAAAGACCTGACGACATCACAGATCAGCTATCCCTTCGTTCTTACTGCCAGACCGATTTGGAGGATGAGGTGAGTTTCTATTTTTAGTTTTTTTTTGCTTTTTTTTATGTATTCCATGAACCTTCCTTAATTTTTTTTTGGTGTGTGTTTTTCTCCACAGCCTCAAGAGATGGTAGCATTGTTAGCAGAAACTACTAATCTACAGCTAGTAAATGAGCAGGATAGTATTGAGCGACAAAATGATCTCACAAGACCATTTGATACACAGAAAAAACCTCGGAACAAACATGCATCAGGCTCGAATGTGAGCTTCAGCCAAGACACAGGTGGTCAGGTATATATGTATATTATAGAAGTGTGTGTTTATGTCACAGAGTATGAGGAACTATAATTTCTAATATGCCCCTTCACCTGTTTTTCTGTTCTCTTAATGCCATTCTTTGTGCAGTTAGTCTGTTGAGGTGGGTACTATGCTAACCCCAGAGCAAGCTTTAATTTGTCTGTAGAAGGAAGTGTCATGTGACCTACACTTCTATGAATATATACCTATATCACATGAAAAGATTTTCATGAATAAAAGTGAAAAAAAGAAACGTAATGTGTCACCTGGGCCGATACTGCACATTCTGGCGTGCCCATGCTCCGATTTGCTATAGACCACAGTGTAAAAAGCCACTACGGCTATGGTTCCATAGACTGCTATTCAATGAAGCAACGCCCATTGCACTCTGCAACAACGGATGTTATTTAACGGCCAAGTACACCGTGTGAACGTGGCCTTAAGGTAACAGGGAATGAAATATAGAGAAATTTTACAATTGCATAAGCAAAATTGCTTTCTTTTTGGCCCCTTGGTGTCCCTTGGTATCAGCTCATTGTCTACATTCCTGACCACAGTTCTCAGCTATGAGAGCGGTGGCCGGGCTGAGACGCCGTTCGGGACAGCAGGGAGGGGTAAGTATACTTTATTCCTCCTCTTCCTCTCCCCCACTGAGCTTACACGTCTCCAGGGCGATTGGATTGTCCTTGGAGTCGTGTAGCTCAGTGGGAGACACTGCAAAGCCCAGCTGATTTAGCTCAGCACTGCTACGCCCCCTCCCCTACACTCTCCACTCCCCCCTCCACTCTCCACTCCCCCCTCCACTCCCTCCCCTCCACTCCCTCCCCTCCACTCCCTCCCCTCCACTCCCAACCAGGAACTGAATATTCAGCAGATTTTATTGAAGGGGTTATCCAGTGCTACAAAAACATGGCCATTTTCTTCCAGAGACAGCATCACTCTTGTCTTCAGTTCAGGTGTGGTTCGCAATTAAGCTCCATTCACTAATTTGCAAAACCTACACCCAAACTAGAAACAAGAGTGGTGCTGTCTCTAAAAGAAAGTGGCCATGTTTTTGTAGCACTGGATAATCCCTTTAACAAAACAGGAATGTGAAACAGCTTTAAAAATCGACAGACATCACTGACACATGTCCGGTGTCTCATGTGGTATGTGTACCCTATACATAAACAGGGAACTATCTTTGCCAGCATTATATTCACTCATGTTCTCTCCATTGTTTTGATGTCACTGTTTATACTGTTTTACATGTTGCAGACAGAGTTGATTCTTTGTGATTATAAGTCTATCTTTCTCTGTCTCTTTGATAATGTTTTATAGTGCATAGATTTGTCATTGTTTTTATCTTTTTAATTTATTTTTATACAGTTAAGCAGTGAGGTGGATGATTATGTCTGTGACTGTCACTTAGAAATGCTTCGGCTGTCACAAGATCAACAGAACCCTCAGAGTATTCAGTTTGATGAGTCTAACTGGCAGCTCCATTTAAGTTCCTTAAAACCTCTAGGACTGAATGTGTTGCTGAATCTCTGTAACCCAGGAGTGACTACCACACTTTGCCGCTTTTCTGATCATCTCCGCCATATTGCGCTTCAAGAAACTCACAGCTCTGTTCTTCCTGGGCACATTCCTTGGGGGCTTTGTGACTTTTCAAGACTCATAGGTACAATCAGATTTTTTTTTTATATTTTAGCTTGTTACTTACTTAATTTGCTCCTTTTATTGTTGGACTCTTCTTTCATGGTTAACTGCCCCTTTCATCTTCATGTTTAGGTTTCACCCCGGGGGCCAAAGACCTGTTCAAACTGCAAAATCATGTTGCTCTCTATCACCTTCCTAGTGAGGAGCCTGTGAAGGAGACTTTGCTGTCTAAGCTTCCCACTGGTGTTAAACGCAGACCACCCCTTAGTCACATGATCAACCTTTTTGTCAAAGATGTTACTACCAGTATGTACCATTCAATTTACCTCTGTTATTTCTCATACACTTCTTTGGCTGTTGTTTATTTTACTACAATGTATTGTACATGCATACCACCTTAATGTCTGCTTCTTGTAAATCTCAGACACAGAGCAGATGCTGTCCCATGGAACAGCTGATATAATCCTTGAAGCCTGCACAGATTTCTGGGATGGAGCTGATATTTTCCCTCTTTCTGGATCTGACAGGTACTATGCATAATATTGCCCTCTTTACTACATGTTTTAGACATTAAAAACCGTGTTCACTTTTTTTTTAGTTACATAGTAAGCTCTGTGAGCTCTCCTTGCAGTTCTGGAGCATTTTAGATCTGTGCATTTTACAATACCTTTGCTGTTCCATATGGAAATATATGAGTAAACTGACAAATGGGTGTTACCATTCCCTTTGTCAATTGGGTGTGTGTCTGCACACTCTGACATAGCAAACACTGAACAGTTTAATAGTGTCTAGACACATGCCCTATTGCCAAGGGGAAGGGTAACACCAATTTATTTATTTATTCTTAGATATTTAAAAGGAATAACATTTGAATAGCAAAGTCCAGATTTATAACATCCCATAGAGGTGAACAGCTGATTGGTGGATCAGATAGTGATGGCCTGTCCTAAGGATCTGTGTAACTGGAAAACCCCTTTTAAGGTGTTCTGTAATCACAGATATGATTTCTTTATACACAAGACAATTCCTTATTATAATTTGTTTTAAAGGGGATCTTCTGCTAGAATCCAATAGTGCAGTATGCAGGGAGTGTGACGACAATTCTGTTCTCAGTGCACCAATCCGCCCACCCGCTAGCTCCTGCGGCACTTCTCCTTATGATCATTCATAATTGCACTTTGCAGTGAGCAGTGGCAGAGAGTGACATCACTTCAATGAGACATGCTGCAGCAGCGGATCGGTGCACTCAGGGCTGCACCAAACCACCAAATTTACATATGAATAAAAAGTAACATCATTAATGGCGCAGCAAACCTTCTAATAATAATTATAATTTTTTTTTCCACTTTAGAAAGAAGGTGTTGGATTTCTACCAGAGAGCCTGCTTGTCTGGCTACTGCTCCGCTTTTTCTTACAAACCAATGCACTACTCATTGTCTGCTCAGCTACATGGCAAGTGCATAGAAATGCAGCATGGTCTTGGGCAGAGCACAGTTTCAGCCCCATGTGATATTGGTGGGAATACACCTATGAAGCACACTGGTCGACATGACAGCTGGAGTTCTGATGGTGAGTGTCCTGTTACACACCCAAGTGTACCTATCATGGCGGCCCACTGCTGGATCAGCGGCAAGTTCCTCTCTTCATTTGGATTGTCAGGTCTCCATTAAGAAGAGCACGCAATTATACCACAATTTGCGCGACCCCCATTGGATCCAATTTAGATCATTGTGGGCCATCATGACCGGTACACTTTAACTGGTCTCAAAATATTTCTCTTACCTAATCCTTACATAATATGCTTTTCGTTTCTTATCTAATTTTTTTATTTATATGCTTTTAACTTGCCTTTGTTTCTATGTTTATTCCTGATTCTGATATTACATCTTTCTCTGCATTGACACAGAAGGTATTGGGGAGGTAACAGAGGATTTCACCCAAGCAATGAGTGGTCAGATCTTTATGGGGATGGTCTCCTCACAGTATCAGGCCCGTCTGGACATTGTCCGTCTGATAGATGGCTTAGTGAATGCCTGCATCCGCTTTGTTTATTTCTCTATGGAGGATGAGTTAAGAAGCAAGGTGAGTTAGAATATTTTTGTAACATTCGTCGTTCTTTCTAATGCGGTTCAACTAGAAAGACTCCCTTACTTTAGGTGTTCGCTGAAAAAATGGGCCTTGAGACTGGATGGAACTGCCACATTTCTTTAACGCCAAATGGTGATGGACCAGGGTCTGAAGTTCCCCCATCCAGCCCCAGTCATGCTGGTTCTTTGCGAGATGATCTCCATCAGGGTGAGAGACCAATTAAGTTTTTCATATATCTTAGTTATTATTATATACAATTTCATCTTGTTAGCTGATGGCATAAAGAGCAAAATTAAGAATTTATCAATATTTTCACCAGAAATTGAGTGTAAAAAAGCAAATGTTTGTACAATGCTCTCAATTTGTGCACAAAACACAGTAAGGCTGCAAACGCTACGGATCCCTGGCCTGAAATGTCTTATGGGAAGACATACTCATTGCGGGATTAACATCCCGCTGAAAATATGTAAGGAGACCTCCCCCGTTAACCCCACCGGCCAGAGCATATACATTACCTGCTCCACGATCCAACTTGCTTCGGGGGTTCCCGGCTGGGCTTCCCGCTCAGCCAATCAGTGCGCTGCCCTGACGCAGCACACTGATTGGCTGAGCGGGATGTGCAGCTGGGAACCACTGATGCAAGTCGGATCCTGGGGCAGGTATTGTATATGCTCCGGCCGGCAGGGGTTAACGGGGGTCTCCTTATATATACCCGCTGTGAGTATGTCTTCCCATAGACATTACAGGCCGGGGATCTGCAGCGGATTTCGCTGCCAATTCGCATCGAGAAATACGCTGCAGAGTGTGTTCACACATACAGGATCTGCAGCAGATTTGATGGCGCTGATTTGAAGTTGCCAATTCAAAGTAAATCTACGCCATCAAATTTGCTGAAGATCCTTTGTGTGGTTCACACCCTAAGGCCATGTTCCCACACAATATTTTTGCTCAGTATTATGGTCAGTATTTTGCAACCAAAACCAGGAGTGGATTGAAAACACAGAAAGGCTATGTTCTCACACTGTTGAAATTAAGTGAATGGCCGCCATTTAATGGCAAATAATGGTCTTTGTTTTAAAATAACAGTAATTATTTGCCATTAATTGACGGCTATCCACTCAATATCAACAGTGTATGAACATAGCCTTTCTGTTTTCAATGTTGACCCTCTTATTCCTGAGGGAATTAATGTGTCAGCAAAAGATAAAGAAACCAGACATATTTTCCTCATTGTCTTTTTTTTAGCCCCAGTGTTCCACTTACAGCACGCCTTAGACCCATACATATGCCTATACAGTTGTTCATCTTCAGTGTGCTAGCTACATGTGCCTCTCCAAATTGTCACATAGGCCCGCATAGTATCAAATCTAAGACAGTGCTTACCTCCTTCACTGAGCTAAACTGTCCTCTCACCCAATTTGTTTTTATGTCCCATCCAGCATTGTATCATGTTCCAAATGGCTATACCACACAATGCAAGTGTAGTCAATCTTTCTTTCTATCTTCACAGTTGTTGCAGGTAGTTATTGCTAATATACATATGGTCTTACCTTAGTAGACAAACCTCTTGTATGTGTTCAGTTTCATTTAGAATTTTCTTCCTTTTTTAATCTTCACTTATTAGTGTCTCGGGAGGATGCAGAAGGGTTACTTCTCATGGATGAGGAAGGGCACTCTGATATGATTAGTTTCCAGCCTACGGACAGTGATGTTCCCAGCTTTTTTGAAGATTCCAACCGTGTAAGAAAAATGGATAGCTTGCATTCCTTTTAAGATACATTGGGGGAGATTTATCAAACATGGTGTAAAGTAAAACTGGCTCAGTTGCCCCTAGCTACCAATTAGATTCCACCTTTAATTTTCAAAAGAGTCTGTGAGGAATGAAAGGTGGAATCTGATTGGTTGCTAGGGGCAACTGAAACAGTTTCACTTTACTCCATGTTAGATAAATGTCCCCCATAAAGTGTACATGGTGGGTAGCACTAATTCTGATTGACAAGCAAAGAAGTACGTTAGAGGCTTCTTTACCTATCAGTCACCCCTGCAGAGCACGCTGACAGGCAAAGAGTCATGACTGGTTACAGGCTGGGCTCCAATCTCCGCCTTTATGCCTGGTTCACAGTTTTCTCCCGTCGGATTAAAAGTTTTTTTGCTGGGAGGAAGGAACCCCAGATACGTTTGGGAAATCTGTTATAACTAATAACTAACGAATTGGTTCCCTTTAAAGGGGTTACCCAAGTATTTTAGTAAACTGTACAATGAATGTCCACTATCAATGTGTTGTGAATTTACCCTTAGGGTAGCTTCACACCTACTGACTGGGAGCGTAAATCTCGCTGCGAGTATGGCAGGTCCTGGCAGTTCACTGTCACTACATACTCGCAGTGGTCTGAACGACCGCTGCGTGTATGTAATTCTGCTGGCCCCTTAACCCCTTCGGCTCCCGCTCTGCTGTGTCTGTATATACATTACCTGTCCCCTGCACGGGGTCCCGACTTCCTGCTCTCACACCGGGCCAATCAGTGTGTTGCCCAACCGCAGCCACTGATTGGCTGGGCAGGAGAGCAGGACAGCGGGACCCTGTGCAGCGAGGACAGGTAACGTAAATACAGACAGAGCGGGGCAGGAGCCGAAGGGGTTAGGGGGCCAGCAGAATTACATACACGCAGCGGTCGTTCAGATTTACGCTGTAAGTTGGTAGGTGTGAAGGCACCCTTATGGATATAACTGTGACCTACTGTTTGCTGTCCATAGAACGGCTAATATAATGAAGTTTGTAGCTGTCCCCATGTGTTACTAAGCCTGCTTTACACTCTGCCCATTTATTGTTTCTTCTGGAAAAGCTCCCACAGATAAGGGAAGAGATTGACCTTTTGGTCTTTATCAGGCTGGTATACACCAGTATACCTTTTTTTTTTTTTTTTTTTTTTAAATTTTGTGTCATTTTTGTAGTATTGGAGCCTATGAGCGCCTGGTGTGTTAAGTGATGAACTGAAAAGAATAGCACACCATAACATAAATTTATTCTGTTAAACATTCTTGTTGAACATAAGCGTAATAACCTCTTTACCTGCTATAGGCAAAGCTCCCTCGTGGTATCCATCAAGTCAGGCCTCATCTACAGAACATTGATAATGTTCCCCTACTGGTCCCACTATTCACTGACTGCACCCCAGAAAGTGAGTAAAGTTTAAAATATAGAAAGGACAGCAATGGACCACTATTTGGTGTTTTCATACTTATTTCTTTTGTAGCTATGTGTGAAATGATCCAGATTATGCAGGAGTATGGGGAGGTAACGTGTTGTATGGGGAGTTCTGCAAGCATCAGGAACAGTGGCTTGTTCTTACAAAGTGATATCAGGTTAGTAGCATGTCTAACTTTTTTTTTTTTTTTTTACACTTATGTTATTTTCTATTTTTGATCTATTTGATCTATCATGATGTGTATAATAATCAATTTATTCCAACTGTAGTTGGTATATAATTTCTGTTAACATCTCTGCCCGTTTTATGTTTACTCACCTTATGTCTTTGTCTGTGCTCAGAAACTTGGTAAATCCTGGTCACCCTATCTGCTGCCCTTCTATTGTTTAATGTTCTATTTTGTCAGCTGTTCACTCTTTTATATAGAATATTGTGTTTTGCTTCTGGTCTTGTGACACTGTGCTTCCTGATCAGCAATGAGGCCCTGACCAATCAAAACCTTTGATATGTCAATGAGATTTTTTTTTTTCTAGATGGCAGTTCCCACTCACAGTTGCTTTGTATGTAGTGACCCTACAACCTTCAAGATTTGTCATCAGGGAAGGCAGGGGTCATTTATTTTCCAGATAGCACAACAGAGAGTAAAGGATAGGAGTGTCCAGAATTAGTCTGTCAACCTCTAAGTAAAAGAACAGGCAAATCTGTAAAGTCTAGACCAGCTAACCCAGAGCCAGAAGCCTGTGGGCCCAGCAAAAGGAAGCTGACCAGAATTGTACACACACACACGTTTTTATTATGTCCTATAATAAACTTTTCCCTTTGCGTGCACTTTACTTATGATGACATTTAATTATTTATCACTTAAAGGAGAAGTTTGGCGAAATTTTTTATTAAAGTATTGTACTGCCCCCCAAAAGTTATACAAATCACCAATATACAAATGCTTATAAAGTACTTTTTTTCCCCTGCACTTACTACTGCATCAAGCCACAGCCTGCACAGCTCTGGGAGCCGGGTTGTGACATCGTCATTTTATCCAGGAAGTGAAGCCTTGATGCAGTAGTAATTGCAGGGAAAAAAGCACTTTATGTACATTTCCCGTAAGAAGTGCATATTGGTGATTTGTATAACTTTTGGGGAGCAATACAATACTTTAATAAAAATTTTCGCCTGACTTTTCCCATTTATTTTTTACCTCCTTCATCCTGATTTGTCATCTTTGTCTCCTATTGTTTAGTATTTCTCTGGATCCATTGTTTCCTTCTCGTTGTTCCTGGGATATGTTTGGATATATGAGCGGTTCTCTTAGGGTAAACACATCAGAGGAGTTGTCTCCTTTATACCTTTCGGCTGCACTGAACAGCCTGCCTTGTTCTATATCCTTTAGGCAGGAGGAGAGTGTCAGCATTATCCGTCTCATTGAACAGGTCAGTAGTTGTATCTTTGTGGTTTAAAGGCTTAAATTACTATATAGTATTACTACCATAGAGTTTGAACTGAACACCAGCCATGTTCTCAGATACAGCACCAACACCTTTTATTTAGGGGTATGTGATTGATTGATTTATTAGAGTATACATTACAGATGAGTAGACTTACAGTAAGTTACATGGGTTGTATTCAAGCTTTCCAGGCAGCCGTAGGGCTGCATCCATCTTCTCCAGGCTATGGGATTCAAATACCAAGCAATCAGGTTTATGTGAACCTGAACTTACTGTAATACTCATCTCCACTATACATGTATTAGGCTGGGTTCACACTACGTATATTTCAGTCAGTATTGTGGTCCTCATATTGCAACCAAAACCAGGAGTGGATTAAAAACACAGGCTCTGTTCACACAATGTTGAAACTGAGTGGATGGCCGCCATATAACAGTAAATAACTGCCATTATTTCAATATAACAGCCTATGTTTTAAAATAACAGCAAATATTTGCCATTAAATAGCGGCCATCCACTCAATTTCAACATTGTGTGAACAGAGCCTTTCTGTGTTTTCAATCCACTCCTGGTTTTGGTTGCAATATGAGGACCACAATACTGACTGAAATATACGTAGTGTGAACCCAGCCTTAGGCTGCGTTCACACTACGTATATTTCAGTTAGTATATTTCAGTCAGTATTGCAACCAAAACCAGGAGTGGATTAAAAACACAGAAAGGATATGTTCACACAATGTTGAAATTGAGTGGATGGCCGCCATATAACAGTAAATAACTGCCATTATTTCAATATAACAGTCGTTTTTCTAAAATAACAGCAAATATTTGCCATTAAATGGCGGCCATCCACTCAATTTCAACATTGTGTGAACAGATCCTTTCTGTGTTTTTAATCCACTCCTGGTTTTGGTTGCAATACTGACTGAAATATACTGACTGAAATATACATATACTGACTGAAATGTACGTAGTGTGAACGCAGCCTAAAAGTGTAACCATACTATCAATAATCAATCTATTTTTTAATGTTCATTTACAAAATATAAACTTTTTTTAATTAAATTCTTTAATGTATTTTATTATTGTAATCAAGGCTGTGGAGTTGGTAAGCCACAGCTCCGACTCCAACTCCTGAATTTTATCAGGACCAACTCAGACCTCGACCCAGATTCCTAAATTTTAGCAGGACCGACTCCTGCTCCTTCATAAATGGCCAGTCAGATACCAGGGGAGTTATTTATCTGACTTCTGAGTGAATAAAGGAATACTGTATATAAAGCAGATTCTCCTGTGTGTGCATTGATGCAGCCAGTCTCCAGCCTCCATGTCCTGAACTATTCACAACTAGACTAGATGGAGCAGGTGGTCTTTTCCTGCTAACAGTCTTCTATGTTTCTAACTAAATAGTCACCATACTTAAAGAAACACTGCTAACAATGACAGATCCCTGTAATATAGAGGTCAACCATAGTGATATACAGGGGGTCAAACATAGTGATATACAGAGGGGTCAAACATAGTGATATAGAGGTCCACAGTGATATAGAAGGTCACTGTGGGGGCACGCGATAGAGCGCACACACACACACACACACACACACACACACACACACAGCATGCTGCAGCCATAGCAAACACACACACCCACACAGCCTGCTGCTGCCATAGCGCACACACACAGCCTGCTGCAGCCATAGCACACACACACAGACACAGCTTGCTGCAGCCATAGTGCACACCACACACACACACACACACACACACACTTGGCTTGCTGCAGCCATAGCACACATACACACAGCCTGCTGCAGCCATAGCGCGCGCGCACACACACACACACACACACACACAGCTTGCTGCGGCCATAGCACACATACACACAGCCTGCTGCAGCCATAGCACACATACACACAGCCTGCTGCAGCCATAGCACACATACACACAGCCTGCTGCAGCCATAGCGCGCACACAGCCTGCTGCAGTCATAGCTCACACACAGTCTACTGCAGCCATAGCGCGCGCACACACACACACACACACACACACAGCCATAGAACACTGAAGAAAAACACACAATCTTCTCCCGGAGAGAAAACACCACACTGAGGACAGAGGTTACTGCTACACTACTTATGTCTTCTCCTCCTCCTCTATATTACACAGGATATCTTCATATTACACTGCTGCTCATAAACAGTCATCCAGCATCCAGGAAGAGAACAGTACAGATCTCCCCCCACACAATGGACTCTTCCAGCTCAAAAACAAACTGCCAAATAGTGACCGACAACTTTTCCATGACCACCCTTATGTAATAGGGCCAGTGTCCTATTAGAATGCTGCTCATAATATATATTCATGAGCAAAACTTGTAAAATTCATATCAAAATTCAATTCTACATTTTTTAAAGCTCCAACTCCAGCCAAAACTAGCTCCGACTCCAGGACTCAGACTCCACCACCACAGCCCTGATTGTAATCTGGCCCTTTCTGTGTAACCCCCTCCCCCCAATTCATAAAAGTAACATGGCTATGCTCTGTATACTGTGTATAGATGGTAGAAGAGATGACAGAGAACCCATGGTGCTGACAGTGTAGTGTAGGTGCATGGTGCCTGTCCTAAATGCATCTTAAGGCCCTATTCCACAAAACGATTATCAGCCGTTACGGCCGGTAATCGTCCCGTGGAATAGAAGGCCACCATCAGCCAACATCAATCATGTCGGCTGACCGTTGCAGTCGTTTGTTTTTTAACATGTTGAAAAACAAACGACTGATACAGCAACAATCTGCTGCTGAGAGCGCTCGTTTGCTTCTCAAGTCGGCCCGTGGAATAGGGCCTTTAGTAGTAAATTTTATGCATAAATTTTATTGTCCCCCTTGAAATCACATTGCAGGGGTGCTGATGAGACATGTGACAGGTGCAGCATTTAGATGTTTAAATGACTGACATCAGTGGGATTACTGATGTCAGTCATTAGCAGCGGGTGTCTGCAGCAGGCACCCGCAGCCCCTGAGCCCTCTCCTTAGCCCCTTCCCCTACCTAGCTGTTAATAAATGTGGTGCAGTCAAGAAGATTAAATTTAATACTGGCTAATGGTGCAATATATATGTATATGTTATGTTTCTTAATAAAAGCAATTTTTTGTCCTGTAATAACAACCTAAGTCACATTTTTGTTATGATATCTAAGAACAAGTAAAATAGGTTGACAAGGAAAAAAACTAATGGACACTTAACTGGTCAGTAGTATGCATGTTGCCACACTGTCATATACATTATACATGGATTCTTTTTGTTGTTGTGAAGTCTGCATAGGAGATACCAGAATACTCATGTGGATGTTGTATATTCAGCCATACTGTCAATTTCTCTTTTCACCCTTGCTTGGCCTAAATTCTTATTTGTACTTATTACAGGCTCGACATGCAACATATGGTATCAGAAAGAGCTTCCTTTTCCTCTTACAGTGTCAGCTTACCCTTGTGATTGTGCAGGTAAAAATCACTGAATCTTAGGTAGGTTAGATCATCTTTATTCACCTTTTATGGATAAGTACACAACAGACAAAAAGGATTACATTTTTTATTAAAAGAGAAGTATAGTTAGTAGAATGATAGCTTATGGGCATAGGGTGTATCACAAATTAGCCCATTCTATTCTTTGCCTAATATCCAGTCCTATCCTTGGCACGATGGGGCAGATATACTGACAATGGTGCACCTTGGGTAATGTTGCAGTCATCAGTAAGGCACATATTTTGTTGATAAATATTGCGTAAGTAAATGAATGCAGGAAAGTTTCTGAAATAAAATGATAAATAAGCCGTGTCTGGGAGTTTTCCCTTAAATGAGTCATGTAAAACATGAAATATGAAGCAGTGGCTTCATAAATAAGGGGGAGTCTTATTATATATATCAGTGTGGAATTTATGGAATTTATTATATATAGTAGGATTCCACCTCTCATATGTCAGAGGCTCCATGTAAAAAGGAAAGCAACAACCTGATGTGCTGTGAGTAACTACTCCATTCCTCTGCACCAGCTTTGGTAACTGTCCCCCTATGTATACAGTTCATGTCGTAATACAGCCATGTACACGGAATGGTTATCTTTGTGTGGTGGTAAGGAATAAATAATAATTATAATGAAATAACTAAAGCTTTTTTTTACTTTCCCTTAGTTTCTGGCCTGTGTAATCCAGCTACCTCCTTGCCTCAGTACTACAGATATTTTGTGGCTCTCTTGTTTCTGTTTTCCATTACTCAGGTGAGACTGCCAACCTGTTTGATAAAATGTGTATGTGGCTCATGGTGACATAAAAAGAAGCTATGCCCTAATCCCCTGCAGCTGCTGCCCTGATGCTCCCAGAATTCTCTTGTCACTGCTACTTCCAATGGTGTTTTGTTGCCGCAAGAACTACTTCACCCAGCAGATTACCGGTTGAGGTGGGACACTGATTTTGATTGGCTGAGCAGGCAGTTGTTGTGTAGCTAACGTTGTCAGGGAATGGGAGCATCATATGTTATTTTGACATTTGAGACAAATTAAAAAAAAAAAAAAAAATATATATATATATATATATATATATATATTGTTTTATAGCCAGACAACCCTGTTTAAACAGTTAGCCAGGATTTAATAAAAACAAACATAGTTGCTTCTAAAACCAGTGCCAGGCCTTTCATCTGATTGTGTGTTCTGTTACAGCCCTGCTTCATTCACTTGAATAGAACTGAGCGTCAATGCCTTACACGAGGCATTACACAAACTGTGTCGTTTCTGTAACAAAGCTGCTAAGTTTTTAATCCTAAATAGCACTCTTTAATTAATATGTATTCTTATGATAAATATCAACCTTTACAACAAATAGTACATTTTGCTAATTGCTCCCCATAAGTCTAATATTAGCTGTCTGATCCATTTATGTTCCATAATATGTTTTAAGTGGCATAGGAGCAGGTATTGCAGGTAAGGTTTGTCTGTTTGGTATTCACACACAAGTGTGTAATACGGTTAATATTCCTGTAGGTGTCTGTAATATGGAAAATGATTTAGCTTTAGATATGTGGTCAAAACTAGGGATTTTGCAGTTCTGTGTATTGACAGTTCTGTGTTAGTGAAGACTTCAGAACAGAAGGATTTAGGGGTAGTGATTTGTGAAGTGCAGCCAGGCGGTTGGGAGAAAGCTTATAGAATGCTGGGCTGTATATGTAGAGGCTGTAAAGCGCTTTATAGGCCTCACCTACAAAGACATATAGATTAAAATAGAACAGGTCCAAAGACAATGGATGGTCTCAAGCATAAAACATATCAGAAAAGACTTAGTGTCACTGGCGTTAAAATTTTTATTGCAGAAATCAATAGTCCAGGCGATTTTAAGAAACTTTGTAATTGGTTTTATTAGGCGAAAAATGAATTTTTATCATGAAAAAGCAGTTTGAAGCTCTCCCCCCTGTCTTCATGGTTTTCCTATGGAGAGAGAAAGTAAAAGCAGCAAAAACAGGACAACAAAGAGTTAATTTACTCACATCCCGGGCTCTCTCCTGTGACATCACCACTGAGCTATCTGACCTCTAATTAGGGCTCTGAATAGCTCCCCTGCTGAGTAATCCTTTGTTCTTAGCTCTCAGCTGCCCACTAATCTCCTCCTCCCCCCTCCCCTCTTCATAGACCAGACAGATCTGACTGATGAAAAAACAGTCCAGATTTTCTGATTCTGAGGAGTGGATGACAGAAAGGAGAGGAGGGGGGAGCTGGGAAAAGGCTTTTTACATGCAGATAATGGCAGATTTGCCTAATAAACCCAATTACAAAGTTTCTTAAAATCGCCTGGACTATTGATTTCTGCAAAAAATTTTTTACGACAGTGACACTTTAAAGGGTTATTTCGCTCATGTAAAATACATGTTAAATAACCCCCCTCCTGGAGACTAACAATTTATTCCATACTTATTACCTTTTCTGTCGCATTCTCCAGTTCTGAGCCTGCTGTTTTCCGTTCTGTTAAAGACACAGAACTGGGACAAGGAAACAGAAAAGGTAATGACATGTATGTAATGAATTATAAGTCTCCAGGGGCAGGGCTGTAATACCAGCTGCTGCTGCCCTAGGCACTAAACCTCAAGATGCCCCTTCTTCACTCGCCAATAAGCATCATGATTTTCTAGTTTCTGAACATCTGATCCGTCTTAGGCCGCGCTCCCACATTTACTGTACGTCACCACATGCAGCCAAAACCTCAAAATTCTCACCACAGGATTGGTGGGTAATAGCTCCAGTCGTCACAGTTAACACTGCCACACCTGACCTGAACAATACAACCATACTGTAACTGGATAACACCGCCATACCAGACCTGAAAAATACCACCATACTGTGATAGGATAACACCGCCACACCAGACCTGAACAACAACGCCATACTCCCCCCTCCCCCTCAAAAAGACACCAGATTTAATGGCAAGCCTTAATGGGAGGTGGAAGATGCTGATGCTGCCCTAAGCACCGGACCGTGGGTGCCTAGTGGTATAAACGGCCCTGTCCAGAAGGGTGGATGATTTAACATGTATTGAACCTGAGTGGAATAACCCTTTAACCCCTTAGTGACCCATGACGTATCTGATACGTCATGGTACCGCGGGGGGTGTTCAGAGCGGGGTCCCGCCGGGACCCCGCTCTGAACGGCGCTGATCCCGGTTGACATGTGCAGCCGGGCAGTGCCTCTATTAGCCGGCGTGGGTCACGTTGCCGCGCCGGCTAATTAAGCCTCTTAAGTGCAAACCTGACAGCTGCACTTAGAGGCTTTCCTCCGTGCATCCCTGGTGTCTAGTGGGGCGGATCTCCCCCCCCCGCCATGCGATCGCGGGGGGGAGATGCGTTCTTCTGCCCGTGCCGGGCCTCAGCGTCGGAATGACGCTAATCCCGTCTCGGCAATAGATTGCTGTGGCCTGCAGCAGGCCATAGCAATCTATGACCGATCTAATCGATCTTTGCTGTGTATATACACAGCATTGATCTCTATGAGAGATCAGTGCTGTCTATATACAAGTCCCCCAGGGGGACTTCTAGTTAAAGTAAAAATAAAAGTGAAAATGTTTTTTTATTAATAAAAAATCCCCTCCCCTATTAAAAGTCCAAATCACCCCCCTTTTCCCATTTTATAAATAGAAATAAATAATATTTGGTATCGCCGCGCGCGTAATCGCCCGAACTAATAATTAATCACATTACTGATGTCGCACAGTAAACGGCGTAAGCGCAAAAATTCCAAAGTGCAAAATTGCGCATTTTTGGTTGCATCAAATCCAGAAAAAATGTAATAAAAAGTGATCAAAAAAGTCGTATATGCGCAATCAAGGTACCGATAGAAAGAACGCATCATGGCGCAAAAAATGACACCTCACACAGCCCCATAGACCAAAGGATAACAGCGCTATAAGCATGGGAATAGAGCGATTTTAAGGAACATATATCTGTTAACAATGGTTTGAATTTTTTACAAGCCATCAGATAATATAAAAGTTATACATGTTACATATCGTTGTAATTGTAACAACTTGAGGAACATGCATAACCAGTCAGTTTTACCATAGGGCGAACGGCGTAAATGCAAAACTCCCCAAAATCAAAACAAATTCCTTTTTTTTTTTTCAATTTGACAGCGCAAATGATTTTTTCTCGGTTTCGCAGCATATGTTATGGAAAAATAATGCCTGTCATTGCAAAGTACAATTGGTTTCGAAAAAAATAAGCGCTCATATACATCTCTAGGTGAAAAAATGCAAGTGCTATGGACTTTAAAACATAAAGTGAAAAAAGAAAAAGTGCAAAAACGAAAATTGGCTTTGACCTTAAGGGGTTAAGGAACTAAACTCATGTAGTCTGGAGAAAAGTGGGTGCATAACAAAACATTTAAATATTTTAAGGAGTTTAATAAGGTTCAGGATGGAAGTGTTTTTAATAAGAAACTTGAATACAAAAACAATGGGACAATCTGAGGTTCCTTAAGGAGAAGATCAGGAGAAACATGAGAAAATAATAATTTACTGAAATAGTGGATGCTTGGAACAAACTTCCAGCAGATTTGGTTGGTAAATCTACAGTAACTGAATTAGGGTAGACTAGATGGACCAGTGATCTTTTTCTGACAGCAATCTGTGTTTCATGGAAGCAAGCACTGAATCCTACAGCCTTTGACAATGATCATTGGCTGATCGTGTCTTTAGGTCCTGACCTAAAATCATCAGCCGCCATCCACGCATCGCTGCATGTAATTGCAACATGCAGCCAACGGCTGATGAATCTGTAAAGAAAATATTAAACTGTATACGTTACCTCTCCACGCTCCCCGGTGTCTTCCTGGCTTCTCCATTCTCTGGTACAACTTCAGAGCGAGTTTCTGAAGTGACAGGCTGCTCAACCAATTACTGCCCAGGATGGGACTTCCGCATCCGGTGATTGGCTGAGAAACCTGTCACTTTAGAGACCAGCTCTGACGTTGTGCTGGAGGCTGCAGGGAGTACGGAGAAGCCAGGAAGATACCAGGGAATGATGTCCGTGCAGCACAATAATTGAGCCGTGTAATAGGCTCAGTAAACGAGCACCGATCTAGCAGATCAGCTCTCATTTACTAAAGTGATTGGGCTGTGTAATTCGGCTCAAGGTTTTCTGAGAGGATGGGGGGGGGGTCTTTACCTTGTTTGGATTGCGAAGCTTATCTTGAGGCTCATAGCTTGCAAGTTAAGAGCCCAGGCTTTGTTGCTCCACCTCATCTGCACAGAGCACATGGTATACCCACCACCACTTCCTGTGTTCCATCTTGCTGTCTGTTACTAGAGTCAGATTTCCCCTGACTTTAGGCAGAGGACATCAGATTGCAGAAAATGGAGAAACCTTGTGGTTACAGCTGTTTTTCTGCTGTTCTCCATTTTGATAAAGGAATTAATTCACAAAAGGGATGATATCCCCCCCCCCCCCTTGTTTATTCTGAGGGAATTAATTGTACCAAAGTTAGGTAGATTTAAAGAAATTGTCCAGGCTTAGAAAAACATGTCCGCTTTCTTCCAGAAGCAGCACTTGTCCTCTCTTTGCGTGTAGCTGTGCAGCTTTATTCCATTGAAGTGATCGGAACTGAATTGTAATACTGTGGTGCCTTGGATTGCGAGCATAGTACGTTCCGGGACCGTGCTTGTAATCCAAACCCAGTTTACACAGTGGTGTACAGTGAGTACAGTGCTGTAGACCCCATGCTCCTCCCCCACTCCCCCTCCCACCCAGTACAGGGAGCTCTTAAACCAAGTCACAATTTCAAAAAACTGAGTTCTTTTTGCAAAACACTCTCAATCCAAGTTACTCTTAAACCGAGGTATCATTGTACCACAAATAATCAGGGTTTCTATGTTTTTTTTCTATTCCTGGATATCCCCTTTACAGAGGTTGGCCATTCTGTTATAAATTGTGCTCTTTTTACCCTAAAAGGTTGAGGCACTTACTAATTCTCTCTTTTAATTTTGCCATGATTTATTGAGGCTTATGTTTCATCTGTATTCTTTAATGAAGTTGTAACAGTAACACATTTGTAGCAAACAACCCATTGTGGATAAGTTTTTGTTATATAGGCTCATGCCTAAATCTACTAACTTAAATTCAGAGGAAGAGCAATATGGCCTGGCTTGAGACCATGCAATAGTGTATCTCATACTGCTGCAGTGTGCATTATATCTAACAATGGAGCACTTCTATAAATGTTTTGCTTTATTATTTTGTCAATAATTGTCTACACAAGATTTCACCCCATTATTTCATTTATAGACTGCTTAGTACTGCTCTATAATGTCATGTATGCTGTTGCTACTTTCTAGAGTGTGTATAGAAGAGAAGGATTCCCTATCCTGGGTGTGTACAATGTATGGAAGCCATCATAGAAGTTAGGCTGCATCCACCAGCTCATGGAGAACTGTAAATTAGCAATAAAGCTTTAAGAGCAGAAATCTAATGAAAATGTGATATACAAGTTATACAATGGCCAGAATTTATGCTGCCCCTTATTTACACGCACATGACAGCTTATCCTGTTACCCAAATGGACAGCAATGCTTTAAAATGACACTGTCACCTTTTTTTTGCATTCTGACATCTCTACACAGCTGTAAAGGGTAAATTTAGTGGTTTTCATACCTTTTTTTTTATATCATATGTCATGGTGCTTGTTCAAGTAAAAAGTGCCCTTTTATCAAGTGCAGATTGTATTAAGTGGGCGGGGCCTTGCGCCATTGGCACCACTTAGCCCCGCCCACAACGCTAAAGTTGGCCCCCGCCCCCTTGCCGGCCATTGGAGCAGGCTGGCTGAAAGGTCTAGACCCCACCCCCTTTACGTCGGCCAACCAATGGGCGTCAAGGGGGCGGGGTCAACTGTGCCATTGTGGGTGGGGTGAAGTGGCGCTACTGCCGCGAGGCCACGCCCACTTAATACAATCTGCAGTTGATAAAAGGACACTTTTTTTCCTTAAACAAACGCCATGACGTATGATATGAAATAAGGTATGAAAAACGCTAAATTTACCCTTTACACCTGTGTAGAGATGTCAGAATGCACAAAGGGGGTGACAGTGTCACTTTAAGTACACATTAACCAGCTTATTTCTTTCTCATGTTCTATAGTGTCTCTCTGCTTGGAAAGCCATCTGACAATTCTATAATGACTGTAGCAACTGGGAAAAATCTTCAGTCTATACCCAGAAAGGTAAATCCAGGATGTAAAAAAAAGCAATCAAATCAAGTGTTTTGTTTGTGGACATTGTGGAGGAGATTTATCAAACTGGTGTAAAGTGAAACTGGCTCAGTCCTCCCTAGCAACCAATCAGATTCCACCTTTCATTCCTCACAGGCTCTTTTGAAAATGAAAGGTGGAATCTGATTGGTTGCTAGGGGCAACTGGACCAATTCTACTTTACACCATGTTTGATAAATCTCCCCCTTTATTTCTATTTGTATTAGCCGGTATATTGTGTTGCCTGCTTTGGATGCATTTTCTTTTAGGATGGTGCTACACAGGGCCATCCTTAGGGTAGATGATGGCGCCATGTGTAGAATTTACTTTAGTCACAATTCAGTTCAATACAGAGTGCTGGGACCTAATCAGCAAACACATACTACCGAACAGTTCCAAATACCACTATGTAGTGCATGTAAGCAGCGCCAAACCAGCACCATAGTGCATCAATAGATACTTCTCTACTAGCGATAAACCTAAAACACAGTGCGGCAATACTGCTCCACCTGTAGTAAACCAACACCACAGTGCAACACATACTGCTGCACCTGTAGGAACCAAACACCACAGTGCAGCAGTCCTTTTCTACCTATCTGTCAGTTTTAACCACTTCCAACACCCCTCCACACTAATAGCAACACTGACTTCCTTATCTCCCCTTTCCCTTATCTCGCTCCCCTCCCACCACTATCTATATTTACAGTTCCAGGATAGGACAAGGTTGTCGCCCTGATAAGTGTGGGTTCACAGTGCGTTTTTGCAGTCCTTTTAACGTACAGTACTAGAAGAGAGTTTCTTTTGGTCTTCTGCAACTCTCCTGCATCTACCTCATCTTCAGTTATACTGCCCCCTGGGTGAAGGACCTAGGAAAGTATGGTCATGTGACAATGATTATAATTTCATCACAGGTCCTTTACACTCCTGGGAGTACGGAGCCTACAGTGATAATGCAGAGCTGCTATCATCTGTGTATTCTCCGCCTAGAGCCGCTGCTGTATGCTGAAGCCCGCACAGACAGTGTGGACATCTAAGTTTGAAAAGCTGCCCTATTAAACTTTAAGTGTGTCATTAGACATGCTTATGGTTAGAGGTCAGTGCTGGCACCACTCCCTTTGGTTGATGAGGTGATGCATTCTGTGTGCTAGCAGAGCTCACACACCCTTAAAGGGAACCTGTCACCCCCCCGACCGACCGGCATAAGTATAAAGATCTCTAGCGGGGGGGTAACAGGTCCTCTTTATGGCCGGACCTGGTTCTACATGATCCACTGTTGGAGCCTCTATCCATATTGGTTGTAATTTCTGTAGAGACAGAAGTTTTCATGTCTTAGTAAAGCATGATGCTCTTTGCTGTGGCTTATAGATAAACACTCGCCCCCAACACCTTATTTAAAATTAGGTTAATTGAGACAGGATAAAAGTAGGATAGACAGGTAGAAATTCATCTAAATTTATCACTGTAGCCCATGCTTTTTTTTCCTTTATGCTCTAATGTACAACCTGGTGTACATACCAGTGTCTTCTGCCAGAATAATGGTGTACACTATTAAATAAATGTGACTATTTTTTTTTTAATTAGTCAGATGCATTTTTTTCTAGACACTTGGGCCAAATTCAGGCACCTTTTGTTAAGTTCATCTCCCCTATTTTTTTCACCATGCTAAACTGTCCATTGTATCAGCAAAGGTCTGCATAAGCGATACAACTATCATTAGTGTCACTTCCCGTCCAGTGTTTGAGCCATGTAATGACTTTGTAACAGAATGCCAATTTTTTAGATTTGTGGCCTAGTGTGCCAGGGCAGGATGTGCAATATGACCCTAAGGTTCCTTTTACATGTACAGATAAATCGCTTGTCGATTAGCGAACGACAAGCAAGATAAATCGCTATAAAAAATCGTTAATGTGATTGTATTTGGGTTTGTACGTATACTGTATCATACATAATTGCATTTGTATCTATATATTGTGAACAATGAGTGTTTACACTGAAAGACTTCAGAACAATTACCAATGATTTGTTAATTGTCAATAGATGCGATCGATGACATACAAACAAACTTTCATTCGCTGTTTGTTTGCTGCTACGTTTACACCAGAAGATTATTGCTTGAATTCAAACGATTGAACAATTTTTGCACAATAATCAGCCTGTTTAAAAGGCCCTAAAGTCTAGATTTTTCTGATGGTACATTTGTCCTCCATTCTTAGACCCAGCACTATTTCCTGCTTTGTTTCCTGTTGAAGTTCCTCCCCTCTTCCTTCTGCTGTCTGGCCTGCGTCTGGTTTTCTCTGCAGACGTTCTGTGAGATTTCCTCCCATAGCAACATAACAAACTGTTCTGGAATTGCTGTGTACAGGTAGGGGAAAGAATGCCAGAAGTAATATCTGAACTGTTTTTAATGTTAGTAGCTACCTTATGCCTGATGTCATTCACTTGCAGTGACTCTCCTGGTGCACCTGATTGGTTTGGCTCCTTCTCTGGGGCTCTTCTCTTAACTCAGAAATTGTGTGCTTGTCTCATAGTTCTGCATACAGGTAAGTATTATACTTTATTGTAGACCTCGAGATAACAGTGAAATTTGTAATATTAAATTGATCACATTTTCTTTCAGTTTTTATCTCTGTCAGTCATGTCCATCGATCAAAGCCACTGTGGAAGAGAAACCCCTTTAGTAATGTATGGTGGACTTTGACTCTTCCTGTGTTGTAAGTATTATAAGTATTAGGCTATTGTAGAAGAATGCATTCTTTCATATTTTATCTTTTGTCTCAAGCTTTTATATTTTCTCCTAGAGTACTGGCACAAGGTCTTCAGACAGCCCTAGATCTGCAACTCTGGGCAAATACTGATGCATTGCTCACGTTCCACATATGGGACATACCCCTGTTATCTTGGTTGCTGGGGCCACTCTCGCTCCTTCTTGTTTTGATCATCAACGAGATTGTCAAACTGCATGAGATCAGGTATAAAAAAAGCCCCAGTGTTCCCATTGTAACTCGTGCACCTTTTAGTCATTGTATAATTAGACCACATTCAGATGCATATTCTACCAACTATCCATGTTACACCCGCACCTATGTGCTTCTAGTTAAACAACGTTAACATAATCAAACACAGGTACAATCCATGTATCAGAATGAGACTATAGGCTCTGCTCCCACTTCTGTGAGTGCTTTTGCATCAGGTTTTGACAAATTTGTGAATTTGTAGACAAAGGTATCAAAGGGGTATTCCACTAAAACATAATTTTTCATATATTGCTGCCTATGGGGAGACCAAGAATTCATTCCATACTTGGTATCTATTCAGTCTCCTTCCCCCAGTTAAGATCTGATGCTTTCTGCTTAAGACACAAAAACTGTGTATGAGCTTTTTCTCCATTTCCCTTCTGAGAAGGCTGATGTAAACAAGTCCCTGGCAGGCGTTATCTGCAACTATGTAGCTGTAATGCTGGAAAGGGTTAATCTGGGTCAAGTTGCAGGTGAACTCACTGTGATTATCCCTCCTGGCACTACAAAGTTGCAGACTCACATCAGTTTACATCAGCCTTAGCTTACAGTTTTTTGTGTCTTAAGCAGAAAGCTCAGAACTGGGGGGGAAGGAGACTGAATAGATAATAAGCATTAACTGAATTTAGTCTGTCCATGGGCAGAAACATATGAAAAAACAAATAACAATATTGATTATGATAGTTTAGGGTCCCTTTACACAGAGATCTGGCAGATTTTTGAAGCCAAAGCCAGGAACTGACTATAAACAGAACAGGTCATTAAGGAAAGACTGAGATTTATCCTTTTAAATCCATTCCTGGCTTTGGCTTCAAAAATCTGTCAGATAAATCTTTCCATGTAAACGCACCCTTAAAGAGGTATTCCCCTCAAACAAGGTGAGACAAACAATGCCTTCTGTACTTGACTGGCTTTATCTGCAACTTGTAGCTTCTTTGTAACGCTGGGAGGATTATTCTGAGGTCAAGTTGCTAATGAACTCACTGGGATTAACCTTCCCAGCATTACAAAGAATATACAGTGTTGCAGGTAAAGCCTGTCAGGGACTCACCGATCCTGTAAAAATGGAAAGGTATAATTCCAGTATGAACAGTCTATGAAGTAGAAAATGGTAGGTTTCTTAAAAGGTATCTCTGAACAGTTTTTTTTTTAAATTTATTTTAGGGTTCGTGTCCGATATCAAAAGCGACAGAAGCTCCAATTTGAAACCAAACTTGGCATGAACTCTCCGTTTTAATTGCACTGCTCATCACTGTGTTCTGTGGAGGGGGTGTATTATTCCCACAGCATTAAGGGGGAGGTAGACAGATCCGGTATAACTTAATATCACTGTACCTATTTGGAGAGATGCTGCTAAGTTTCCTGTTTATATTCCCCCCCAAAGCCAGCCATAACTGCTGGTGCCTCCCTCACCTTCTGTGCCTCCACAGTCTCCCTGCCTGTTTACATACATTTAGCAGTTGGAGAAGTTACTCCATTACCTTTCCCTCATTCAACTCCTCTTCACTGCACTGACAAATTAACGGAGGGGTAACCATTTTTATATCTGGGAGAATGCACGACACACCATGCATGGTTAACCTCACTGGCGAAAAGCTATGTTCTTTTATTGCTCTTCATCAGGCATCAGTGTTATGCATGGCTTAACAAGCATGGGAATCTCTGGTGTCCATTATGCTACTGGAATGTGTCTACTCACTTTGCATCCAAGCACAGAATGGAAAGTTGTTTTTATTTTAATTTAAATGATGTATATTTTCTATGGAAGCAGAGAGGTTGTGATTTGTTACTAAAGTATGTAAATAAAACTAATAATTAGATCTCTGGTGCCTGTAAAAGTGCTTAAACGTTCTGATTCTTAGTAGGGAGTATTCAGGATACACAAATTAAAAATTCATTGTTTTACTACTTTGTCAATCAGCTGTATTTTTAGCCTGAACAGCACAAAACATTGTGTCTTTTGGGTAATAGCAACTATCAGAAAATACAGATGGATTTTCTATGTCGTCCTTTGACAGCACACAATATAGAGCTATGTCCTACTAGAACAGAAAACAAAACAATAAAAAGCATAACTAAATTACCCACTAAGTAGTGATTTAAAGTGTACTTATAGTTTAAAAACCTGCTTGGTTTTATCAAAGGTTTCTGGATACCCAAAAAGCTTTGTATACTGGGGGTGGCATGAAAATAAAAATAAAAAAACACATCAAGATGTATTTCAAGATAAGCTCTTCACTGTAGTGCAGCTCGCTCAGCCAATTACTGAATGAGATGGGATGCCTCTACAGTCAGTGATTGGCAAAGTGGGTCTTCACCACCATTAAATGCTCATCATAAAAGTAGGAAGTAGATGGAGCTATTGGGGGACTAAGGGTAGGAAAGTATGTGTTTTAGTGGGTTTTGTTCTTTTTCAAGCTGCCCCCAGCATTTTAACAAAACAGTATGTACTAAAGTTTTCATTTTCTGGGGTAATACTGCCAGATACAAGCACAAGACCAGGGAGGGTGCACTGCCATCTTCTGCCATAACCAACCTTTGCAAGATGGGCTGCTAGCTGCACTGATTTCTGTAGATAAAAAGACCATGTGTCACATGTCACCCCGATTGCTGGGGTGAAGCCAGTCCTACCCCCTTATACTTGAACCTTCCTCAAAGTCCTGGACCCTGTCCAGCCGCCGAGAAATCTTCTCCGGAAGCCATGCGTGCAGTCACCAGGGAGTCCGGACCCCATGGAGAATGACTAGAGCAATCATTCTCTATGGGCGATGAGATGAGTGCGAAGCCCATAGAGAATGACTGGAGCAGTCATTCTCTATGGGTGTCGCACTCGTCTCTATTGAGCGAGCACGGCTTCACCCCGGCAGC
The DNA here is from genome assembly GCF_027789765.1 of Dendropsophus ebraccatus. Classification (NCBI taxonomy): domain Eukaryota; kingdom Metazoa; phylum Chordata; class Amphibia; order Anura; family Hylidae; genus Dendropsophus; species Dendropsophus ebraccatus. The sequence goes on along the minus strand of NC_091467.1, from coordinate 37,417,708 downwards.
CGGGGTGACAGATTCACTTTAAAGGAAACCTGTCACCCCCTGAACACTTACAGGGCTGGTGCTACTGATGGATAGAGATCAATAAATTTTGTTGTCTGTGTGTGTCTATTTTCATTAAAAAAAAGTATTTTATTCTGGCTTTAACCCCTTAAGGACCCATGATGTACCATTATGCCAGAAGGTTTGGAGGCTCTATGAAGCAAGCTTAGAAGCTGAGCTCCCATCACTGTTATTGACGGGCACTGCCATTATCCCCTTCAGTGCTGCGCTCCTGGGAAAAATTTCTAATATATTGATCTACAGTATTGATGATGGTTGTCATTCTGGTCACAAATCACAAACTTATTACCAAATGCATGAACTTAATGTAAAGAACACTTTAGAATAAACAGACCAATAGTATTCCGGTTAGTAAATATATATTTATAGATGTTTGTACATACATATATAAAATTACTTTAAAATAGACTTTTCTTACAAAAAAAAAAATCAAACATTTACAATTTCATTTAGCAATAATAGAATAACACAGTTTATCCAAACTGAAACTGATGTGGCAGTACACAGACAAGCTTGGGGCAGGGACAGGAGGTTCTTTCAGATTGTTACTTATATATTCACCTTAAATCAATAGTATGAGTGATATGAAAACACATTCTCAAATCAGCCATAGCAAGGCCCTGTCCATAAGAAAAATGTGAGGGAAAGTAGGAAATAGAGTGCTGCTGCAAAACTAAATAAGAAACAAATGTATGGACAGTGGTGTGCAACAGGTGGAGCCACAGCTGATGATGAACAATGCTAGTGGTGCTGTGCTGTCGTGCAGTCCCAGCTAAAGTGCCAAAAATGTGAATAGGTCTCCTCAATCCAACATGGCTTCCAGCTGCTCTGCAAGGTCATCAAACATTGTACTGATGTCATCCAAGATATTCTTTGTCAAAGGAGCTGTATCACTAATAGAAGAAGCAAGACATTATTGTAATTATTTTACATAGATAAGGCTGCTGGTAAATATATAACAAATTTCCCCCAAAGATTACAAGTCTTATAACTTTTACTTTTTGCATTCCCAAACTGTAAGCCCATATACAGGGAATTCATGTGGCTAACAGATTTCCTGGCAGCTGTAAGGCATCAAACGCTGAACATTAGGGTTTGAATAATGTTGCCGAACCCAAACATTTTGACAGTTCCCTTAACATTAGTAATAAGTACTGAATTTTTTTTCTTTTTATAGAAGTCATTTACAAATCTGTATAGCTTTATTGATCTACTTGGCTTCCTGCAGAATATCCCTTTAATTAGCAATATATCAATTATGCTAATTATAGCAGGACACCACCTGGTTTCTGTGTCATCACAGCCCTATAGGAACTTCCCCCGCAGCCAATCAAGGAGTACAGAGGTGACTAGGAATTTCTGCGCATAACCAGAAGATACAGGAATCCAGCAGGTGACCATAAGTGGCAGGCACTACTAGGATGGATAGGTATCACCTGTTACCACGACCCCCTGGGTTTTTGACGTGTGCCTGGCATACTCTTAAAGTATTCACTCTATAAAGTTATTCACCAGACCAGGAGTCTGTGGGTTTTTTTTCTGTCCTAAGGTAAAGTTTTTTGTTTTTCTTCATATGTAAATAAGATGGTTTGACCCACTAAAGACAGTCTTGTTGCATACAGTCCTATGAATAATCACAGGTAGGCAGACTTCCTCCTAGCCCTGCCCTGGGAGGAACAGGGAAGTGGCACTAAGGAAAATTTCTTTCATCTAGTGCTTTCTCCAGGATGGTGTCAAGGCCAGACCCAAACAAAATTTTGGATTTGGATGTGTTGTCCATTTTCCAGTCCTTCAACCAAACAGCCCTACCGGCTGAATTAGAGAAGAGTCTAGCAAACAGATGCAAAACACTGGCTGAGGCATTGGACAAAAAGTCCACAGCACCACCTAATAAAGATGAAAGAAGCATTTCCTTGAGACTTAGGGCCCTATTCCACCGAACAATTATCGTTTGCATAATTGTTAACAACGATCTCAAACGACCTATTACGAAAGAGCTGAAAACGTTCACTCATTTCCATGGAACGATAATTGTTACTTATGATCGTAACTGCAATCGTTTTTTCTTCACTATTGCGTTCGTATCTATTGTGAACGACAGAACGATGTCTTATTCAATGCGAATTTGCGAATGAGCAACGATAAAAATAGCTCCAGGTCTTATAAAGCGATCAACGATTTCTCATTCGGTGGTTAATAGTTAACTGCATTTCAACTAAACGATTATAGTTTAGATTCGAACGATTTAACGATAATCTGAACAATAAACGTCCGGTGGAATAGGGCCCTTAATCACCGCAGTGGTAGCAATCAAAGAGATTAAGGCAGCCACCCCAGCCTCAAAACCCCTAGTCCTTAAGGCAACCTGTATCTTCAAAGGGGAAAAATGTTTTCTGAATATCTTCGCTACCGGAGGATTCCTATAGGAACTTGGGCCCAAGACATCGATTTATCTCAAAACTTTCGCAACAACAAAAAAAAAAGTTTCCTATCAAGCTTCTTACATTTTCTGTTTATAAGGGCTTATGACTAGAAAAAGCCTTCCTCCTTCTGAAAGTGAGACCTTCACAGATTTTGTCCTGAACTGACTGGGGTTCTCTACTTACTTCTGAAGTCATCATGGCTTTCCCTAGTGGTTTTACATTATAAACCAGAAATAGTAGGATAAATCTGAGAATTCCCCATATTGTCCCTCCTTCCCTAAGACTGCTGTCTTTCTATAACCTCTGCTTACAGGGAAGTACATGGACCTTCATTCAAAGACAACAGACAAACAAGGTTTTATTTCTTCTTTGATAACATCCTGAATATTGCTCATACTGGTATCTCCTCCATGACTTTATTCAAGCAGGTATTGCAAAAAGAGTAAAAACTACTAAGCTTTTTTTATGCACAATACACACTACTTGCTTTTATTCTAAGCCTTCTTGAGATCTTCCTTGACCTATAACATACAATAACACTACAGAGGAAGACAACCAGTGGGCTACAATGACAGACACTTGCTGGCTTCTTAAACTGCACAGCACTGTTCTGAATCCTAGGTTCACAGCCCCTCCTCAGCCGCCGGGACCAAGACACACAGTCCTAGGCTGGACCACCATCCTTCAGCCCTACCTATCCCCCAGCGGTATAAAGCGCCCTTTATGCCAATAGGACACAACATATGCCACACATTATGTGCATTCCAAGATGTGCCTGCATCCTTCAGAAAGACACATGCCAGCAAGGATCTACCACATGGGGGAAATCATGCCCCAAGGCTGGAGGGAACCCCTGAACATCACATTACCAGAGGCCATGCAACAGCTCCATGCAATGAGACTTATGCCACATGGTCAGCCCATAAGTAGCACACTGAGCACCCCCAGGTCTTGTTCATTGGGTCTGAAGTCTAAAATCTTTAACATGCTATATTGTAAACCAAATAACAAATTCAGAAGTATGTAGAAGTATATGCACTGCTCAAAAAAAGGGAACACTTATAGAACACAATATAACTCCAAGTCAGTCGCACCTTTATGAAATCAACCTGTCCAGTTATGAAGCAACACTGATGGTGAATCAATTTCTCCTGCTTGTGCAAATAGAACAATTAACAGGTAGAAATGACAAATAGCAGGATAACCCTTATAAAAGGAGAGATTCTGCAGGTGGTGACCACTGACCATTTCTCTGTTCTCATCCCTTTTGGCTGTTGTTTTGGTCAATTTTACATTTTGTCATTGCTCTCACCCATAAAGGTAGCATGAGGCGGTGTCTACAACCCAGAGAAGGTGCTCAGGTAGTGCAGCTTATCTAGGATGGCACATCAATGGGAGCTGTGGCAAGCTTTGTCTGTCAGCACAGTGTCCAGAGCATGGAGCAGACATGGTGGGGGTTGTAGGAAAGCAAAAACCCAGCAGCAGGACCGCTTCCTACTCCTTTGTGCAAGGAAGAACAGGAGGAGCACTGCCAGAGCCCTTTAAAATGACCTCCAGCAGATCACTAATATCCATGCGCCTGCTCGAACTGTCAGAAACTCCATGATGGTGGAATGAGTGCCCAACTTCCACAAGTTTGTGTTGTTCTTACAGCGCAGCACTGTACAGGGTGATTGGCAGATTCAACATTAGCGCCCAGTGCTCTTCATGGATGAGAGCAGGTTCACACTGAGCACATGTGACAGAGTGTAGTGACGCAGTGGAGAGTGATCTGCTGCCTGCAACATTCTCCTGCACGACCAGTTTGGCAGTGAGTCATTAATGGTGTGGGGTGCTCGCCAGAGATAGCCTGACTGCCAGTAGGTATCGAGATTCTCAGACCCCTTGTGAGACCATATGCTGGTGCGGTTTGCCCTGGGTTCCTCCTAATGCAGGACAATGCTAGACTTCAAGTGGCTGGAGTGTGTCAGGAGTTCCTGCAAGATGAAGGCATTGAAGCTATGGACTGGCTTGCCTGTTCCCCAGACCTGAATCCCACTGAGCACATCTGGGACATCTCGCTCCATCCACCAACGTCACATTGCACCTTAGACAGTCCAGGAGTTGGTGGACGCTTTAGTCCAGGTCTGGGAGGACATTCTTAAGGAGACCATCCACCACCTCATCAGGACAATGCCCAGGTGTTATAGGGAGGTCATACAGCCACATGGAGACCACACACAATACTGAGACTCATTTTGACTTGTTTTAAGGACATGACAGTTGGATCAGCCTGTAGTGTGCACTCATTGGTTAATAAATTTGATTTCCATTGATGATTTTTGTGTGATTTTGTTGTCAGCACATTCAACTTTTTACAGAACAAAGTATTCAATGAGAATATTTAATTCATTCGGATCTAGGATGTGTTCCCTTAATTTTTTGAGCAGTGTAATTTACCCATACATCCCCTACCTGGTTAAACTTCATGGACATGTGTCTTTTTTCACCCTTAAAATGTAACTGTATTAAGCTATAGTATAGCATATTAGTAGGGGGGGGGAAAAATTCAAGGTGGCCACTGTTCTTTAGTAGCACTGTAGCTTCTTTCACCGATTGGTATTGGGCAAATGGTCAGACCCCTTAAACTCACATGTTGTGGCAAATGCCAGAAATATGCCCTAATCTACATTCCTGGAAACATCCCACAACCTTTTTTTTTATTCATGGATTACCACACCTGATATTTTTTTCTTGCTCATCCTGGGTTTTCTGCAGTGAAGTAGAATTCCTCAATGGTCCAAGCTGTGAACTATCCTTACTCTGTGAAGACACCTTATTCCAATCCTTAAGGACAGTACAAGATTCATTTGTCCATAAAATGGAATTGTTAGTTGGGGGTGGACCATTAGCACCCCATGAAGGCTTCTGTAAAACCTGCTCAGGCCCAGATATCACCAAATGTGCTTGAGAGTCTGTAAAGCATAAAAATGGACAGTTCATAATGAGTTATAACTACAAATAAATACATATATGCAATAAATGTCCTCAAGGCCTATATATTTGAGGATAACTGCACAAGCAAAAACTGCCATATAGGTTAATCTAATATAGGTATTGTGCATATGCACAATCTGAAGATCTGCCTCATCATTAACCAGGATTTGTGTGAAAAAGGAGCATCAGTATTGCAAAAGGAAAAAAAACAAAAAAGGACCACAAAGGCCTCCGCTTGAAATGTCTTTTTGTGTGTTCCATAGTGTGAACATAAGTGAACAAAATAAAAAGGAATTGAGGTACTCACGGTCAGCGCTGTCCACATAGAGAAGTGGCCGAAAGCTTAAATAAATGAAATTAATATAGTGAAAAATATATTTAATATAGCAATATATGTGCTATATTAAATATATTTTTCACTATATTAAATTCATTTATTTAAGCTTTCGGCCACTTCTCTATGTGGACAGCGCTGACCGTGAGTACCTCAATTCCTTTTTATTTTATTCACTTATTCTCTCCACGGGCCCCATTATTTTGGGAGTATCCTGTGTTTTTGGTACAGTCAGCTTAGCAGTCCCTAGAGGTAGTAGGCCCCTATACAGTGGACTGTCACCTAACAAGACCCTGGATTTGGAGTTGTACCCTGTTGAGGGGTGATATGCACAAAGCCCAAGTGGCATCCAGGTGAGCACCTTCTCACATAATCCTTATCCTTGGTGTATTGAGGTATCACACGAGGCGCCGGTGCCCACTTTCTTCTTTTTCTCTCCCTTGTCGTATTGTGAACATGCCCTTAAAAGGGTTATTCGGGGAAGCAGAAAAGGTTCTACCTCCTCAGAATTATACCTTCTGTGATAAAAGGGTACATGTCCCGAGCGTTGTCTAGGGGGATTTAATGTCCAATAGCTGCAGGATATTGTCACACCACCATGTGCAAGCATGGTTTTGTCTGCACACGATTCTCAGGATATGCACCCACCACCCTTTCGTCACAGAGCGAGAAAAAGGAGAAGAACAGGAAGGATAACCCCTTTAAAAATGTAAAAAAAAGTTCCTCCAAGTGAAGGCATACAGTGATCTTAGAAACCCCAACATGAGCCAGAGCCACTCAAAGACATAGTTTCTTTCATAATTATCATGTTTCATTACTACATGGCCTCTGTAGGGAAATGTGTAGCTGGTGGCAGCTTACACTTACAAAGTATATAGTGATGAAATTCAGGCAGTTACTTTAAATATGCTGCTACAGTGCAAATTTACTTATACTGTTCTGTCTGTAGTGATTAAGTGTAAAGTGTTCTGTACAGCACTGCATTCACATGCGACACCAGTAGATATAAGAGACAACAGTAGCAACCTGTAGAATGACCTCCTTAATACTCACAGAGTACGCTCAGTACTATTTCACATTCACAGGGGACAGACTGTCTATTGTCCTTTATGTCCAAGAGTCTTTTTGTAAAGCATATTACTAAATGCTGTAAAAGCAGTTTAGGCAACATTGCAGCCCCCATAACAATAAAAAAAAATAAAATGAAATTAAAAAAATATATAGTCAGGAAACAGAAACATATTAGATTCTAAGAACAATATTTAGTATCTGACTCTAATCAGTAAAAGAAAATTTAGGTAATACATGCCCTTTAATGTCAGTGTCTTACTCCAACTGGGAGTCTTAGAACATGACTGGAAATGTATGCCAAGATCTTTGGCAGAAGAAGAGATTACCCAATCGTTGATAGCTGTTTTGGGGTTATTGTATGGTGGGACTCAACAAACTTAACCCCTTTAATAAATGTGATACTCACCCACAGGTGTTAAATAATGCCCCCCCCCCCCATATTACCCAGTCAGATTTACTAAGAACTGGTACTCTTATGAAATGTTTACACAGATTTATAAAACAGATTTTTGAAGCCAAATCTCAGTTATTCCTTTATGACCTGTTTATAGTCTGCTCCTGGCTCTGGCTTCAAAAACCTGTCAGATACATCTGTCTAAACATACCATTAGTAAAGACAGTCTGCCCTGCACCTGTCACAGGCTTCTGCAAAAATCTACAAATTAGGGGGGGGGGGGGGGTATCTCTTAAGACTGGTCTTAAATTAAGCCCCACCCCAATTCACACTGCCGGACTTACTAAGACTAGCAAGCCTCTTAGGTAAATCGGGTGGGATCTGCGTCTATCGAAAGGGAGGGCACAAAAATCTACACCTGCTCCAGAGCTGCCAGGCGTAAATCATGGTAAATCTGGCACAGGAGGAAGCCCCACCTTGCTGCACGGAAAATCTGCGGCGAACGCCAGGGGTGCATTTGATAAATGTGCCCCATGCTCCTTGCAGGTGTAGAGTTTTTCATGGTTTAAACCTTGATAAACTAGGCGTGGGAGAAGGCCACATCTTTTCCTCACCCATCAGGCGACCGGGAGAGTCAGCTTGTGTACGCCACGGAGAACAGGGCTGTGGAGTCGGAGTCAGGACTAGTTTTGGCTGGAGTCGGAGGCAGAAAAAATGTACCGACTCCAGCTTTAAAAAAAAAAAAAATCTTAGAACAATTTAAATTGAGTTTTGATATGAATTTTATAAGTTTTGCTCATCAATATATATGATGAGCAACATTCTAATAGGACACTGGCCCTTTTAGATAAGGATGGTCGGGGAAGTTGTCAGTCTCAGCAGGCTGTGTGTGTGTTTCTGTGTGCTATGGTGTGCCCCCACACCCACAGTGACCCCTCTATATTACTATGTGTGACTTCTCTATATCACTATGGCTGACCTCTATATTACAGGTATCTGGCATTGTTAGCAGTGTTTCTGTGTGTATGGTGAATATTTAGTTAGAAACATAGAAGCAGGAAAAGACCACCTGCTCCATCTAGTCTAGTTCTGAGTTCTTCAGTACAGGAGGCTGGAGACTGGCTGCATCCACTGCACACACAGGAGAAGCTGCTTTATATCTTTCCTCATTCCCTCAGAATTCGCCCCAGGATCATGTAGGACATTAGGAAGAAGCTGCTGAGCCAGTGTGATAAATAACTCCCCTGGTATATGACCGGCCATTTATGAAGGAGCAGGAGTCTGAGTCGGTCCTGATAAAATTCAGGAGTCTGAGTTGGAGCTGCGGCTTACCGACTCCACAGCCCTGACGGAGAAGGTAAGAATCTGCACCTTTTCTGCAGCGTACGCCACCAGCGCAAACTTGATGATAAGCCTGCCCCATGGTGTATTACAAACACACAAATGTTATATGCTACAAATGCAGTAAATGCCAACCAAAGTATTCAAGGGCATTTCCAGCCATTACAGTACCTGTTTTTTCCCTTTTTTTCTCTTCTGGTTTGTCTCTTCTTTCTGAGCCTAAAGCACCTTTCTCAATATTGGCTATTCTTTTCATTACAGTATCTGGTGCTGTAGGGCCACATAAAGTGCTTACTTTAGCTCGTACAGGGGTAGCAAGAGTAATTTGATCAGCTTCTTGATGGCTACCTGCCTCCTTGTCTTTGATCTTTGGCCTTCTCTTCACTGTATCAGATTCAGTGAGGTTGAATTCCAGTTCCACATTTACTTTGGAGCCAGGAGTTGAAAATTTTGCATCAAGATTTGGCTTAGGGCTTAAAAGGGGTTTGGCCCCTACTGGTGCCTCTGTTTTTGTTACAGGACTCTGATGCCCCTCAGAGCTAGACTGTGAATGTACAGAAGTTTGTGGCTCTAATGCCATGAACAGTTCTGCTGCCATAAGCTCTGCCTTGGTTGCTGGTGGTTTGGGCCTTTGTTTGATGGTAAGGTTTCCTTCCTCAGCAAAAGGAATGCTCTCACTTGAGCTATGCTGTGAAGAGATTGTTTCCTCTTTTTTGTCTTGTTCCTGTCTTATTGCAAGTGGCAATGATAATCTCCCATCAACCCCAGCGGCAGACTCGCTCACTGTCCTCCTTCGAGCCCCAGAATTTTCCAAAAGTTCAGTTTTACAAACCTCTGTTGGTTTAAATTCCAGCTGTCCTTCCAGATTTGCGGCAATGCTTTTTACCAAGCTATTTCCAGCAGCAGGGCCATCTGCACTAGACATAGAACTTAGTCTCTTAGGAGGTGGGGGAGGTGGTCCCTTCCTGCGTGCTCGTACAGCAAAGGATTGACTACGTTGGACCTTCTTTATTGGCTGCCCATTCGTGAGGGAGCTTCGACCTGGGCGACGAGTAAGGGTAGCATAAGAACCTAAGGCCACTGAGCCTGAAGTTGGCATTTTCTCTTCCTCCTCTGGCTCTCCATCTGACAATGCATAGCGACACACACTTAAAGAGCGTTTTTTCATAGAGGGCTTGGGAGGAGGTACAGGTGGGTCTGGACGGACAGAGCATCCATTTGCAATACCAGCTGGTCTTTGTAATTGATCCATTCCTTCTGGCAAGTTCCTCTCTGGTAAACTGGATTCCAAAACCTTAACATTGGTGAGTACTGGAGCTTGTATAGTCATAGACTCTTGAGAGTTACCAGAGCCCTGAGAGCGAGAACTTATACTCTCCTGACTATATGAACGCCTCCCAGTACACAGGATTTCCCCACCTTGAGTCAATGCACTCTGGAGTTCCCGGCTCAACTCAACACTTTGAAAGGTCTGCAGTTTGGGTGTAATAGGTGGTTCACCATTTTCAAGGTAGTCCACAGCAGGCACAGAAGACAATGAACCTGGGATTCTTGATCTTAAGGTGCCCCCTCGTGTGTAACCCTTTTGGAGATCAAGCAAACGTTTCACACCCAGAAGCAACTTCTTTTGGTGCCCTGAGAAATACAAAATTTATTATTAAATTTAAAAAAATTCATTCATATCAATCATAAATAAAATCCAGCTGCAAGTCAGTGAAACGTGTTTTATGTCCAAACTTTTTTTTTTTTTTTTTTTTTTACCTAGTCTGTGAATTCCAATCTCCTGCAGGTCCTCCCACGTCAGTTCTGTCACACTGCTAAGAGATTCATATCCATTCTCTGATAGCTGCTTATGATATTCAGGGAGTCCCAGCTGAGAAAGCCAATCCCACAGATCCACCTAAATGAGTATATGGGAAAAGCAGCTTTCAATACACAGAACAAGCAGAATATCCTAAAAAATGATTGAGCAATAATGTTACAGGTATGGTAAAATATGGTCATTTAAAGCAAAGCTTCTTTCAGCACTTGTTAAAGGAAAACCATGAGCAGGTTTGTGCAACCTGCATACCTCATCTTTCTGGTGCCAGTCTTCTTTTTTTCCCTAGGTCCCAGTTTAAAGGGGTTATCCAGTCAACTGACATCAGAAAGTTATATAGATTTGTAATTTACTTCTATTAAAAAAATATCAAGTCTTCCCATACTTTATTAGCTGCTGTATGTCATGCAGGAAATGTTTTATTTTCAGTCTGACACAGTGCTCTCTGCTGACATCTCTGCCTGAGACAGGAACTCTGTCTTGGTTTTCTATGAATCCCCATAGAAAACCTCTCCTGTTATGGACAGTTCCTATCTCGGCCAGAGATGTCAGCAGAGAGCACTTTGTCAGACTGAAAATAAAACAACATTTCATGCAGTACATACAGCAGCTGATAAGTACTGGAAGGTTTCAGATTTTTTTAAAAGCGGGGGGGGGGGGGGGGGGGGGGGGGGAAGAGCACCATCAGTGCTCCTAACTACTAGCTGATTTGCATATTTGCTTTAGATTATACTTCTCCAGAACAGCAGGACCTAGGAGTAAACAAAAAGGAAGACTGGTGCCAGAAAGGTACACAGCGGCAGGGGGATATCAGCAGGTCCGTTTGCACAAATCTTCTGATAGTTCACCTTTAAATTTCTGGTTGCAATCTAGATAACTCAGCACAGGCAAACTGAATATGAAACACCAACAGGGATGCCATGACACAACAAACTTATAAACGTAAAAGCCTACCACTAAACACTATTTTGCTGATGTTCATCTGAATCAGGAGTACACAATCTATTTAGCTTGAAGGCTGGGTAAAAGTGATTTTGATGATCAGTAAAGGGTAGATACATATGTTAGATATTATAGTTGTATGAGCTTTTTCTTCCAGTTACAGAGCCAGACATACTTTAACCCCTTAAGGACAGAGCCTGAAATGGCCTTAATGACAGAGACAAATTTTATGAATATGACCAGTGTCACTTTAGTCATTAATACCTTCGGGATGCTTTTACCTATCCGGCTGATTCTGAGATTGTTTTCTCGTGACATATTGTACTTTACATTTCTGGTAAATTGGAGTCGATACTCATAACAAATCTTTATGAAAAAAAACCAAATAATGTGAAAAAATGTGAAAAAATGCATTTTTCCAACTTTGAAACTTTTTTGCGTATACAGAAAGTGGTTATACCACATAAATTATATATTAAATAGCATTAGCAACATGTCTACTTTATGTTGGCGGCATTTATTAAACTATCTTTCATTTTTTTTAGACGATAGGAAGCTTAAAACATTAGCAGCAAATTTCCAAATTTTCAGTAAAATTTCAAAATCAGATATTTTTAGGGACCTGTTCAGGTTTAAAGTGTATTTGAGGGGCCTGTATGTTAGAAAGCCCCACAAAGCACCCCATTTCAGAAACTGCACCCCCCAAACTCTGCAAAAGCACATCCAGAAAGTGTTTTAACCCTTTAGGGGAGTCACAGAAATAAAAGCGAAGTGTGTAAGGAATTTGAAAATTTTAATTTTCTGTGCAGAGATTTTATTGTAATCCAATATTTTTCATAATTATAAACCTATTACCAGAGAAATGCACCCCAATAATTATTGCCCTGTTTCTGCAGTTTATAGAAATACCCCATATGTGACCCTATTGCGCTATTTGACGCAACCACAAGCCTCAGATATAAGGGAGCGCCTAGTGAATTTCAACGCCTCCGTTATATTTGGTCATTTTTGACTGTACCACTTCAGGTTGGCAGAGGCTCTGGGGTGTCAAAACCTAAAAAACACCCCTAAAGGGACACCATTTAGAAAACTACACCCATCAAGGAATGTAACAAGGGGTGCGGTGAGCATCTGGACCCCACAGGTGCTTCACAGATTTTCCGAACAATATGGCGTGAAAAAAGAAAAATTTATTTTTTTACACTAAAACGTTGTTCTAGCCTTCAATTTTTCATTTTCTTAAAGGGATAAGAGGCAAAAAAAGACAAAAAATGTGTAGCGCAGTTTCTCCCGAGTACAGAAATACCCCACATGTGGCGATAAAGTGCCAAGGGGGCGCAGGACGAGCCTCCAAAGGGAAGGAGCGCCAATTGGCTTTTGGAAGCTGAATTTCACTGAAAAGGATTTCAAGGGCCATGTCGCATTTACAGAGCCCTCGTGCTGCCAAGACACTGGAAACCCCCCACAAGTGATTCCATTCTGGAAACTACACCCCTCAAGGAATCTAACAAGGGGTTCAGTGAGCATATGGACCCCACTGGTGACGGGCACAAATGTGGAACAATGTGACGTGAAAGGGAAAAATTTCATTTTTTCACTTTCATGGCACAAATGTGCCCGTCATCAAGGGGTTCATATCCTCACTGCACCCCTTGTTAGATTCCTTGAGGGGTGCAGTTTCCAGAATGGGGTCACTTGTGGGGGGTTTCCACTGTCCTGGCAGCACGAGGGCTCTGTAAATGCGACATGGCGTTCATCATCCATTCTAGCCAAATCCAACCTCCAAAATCCAAATGGCGCTCCTTCCCTTCGGAGGCTTGCCCTGCGCCCACATGACGCTTTATGTCTACATGTGGGGTATTTACGGACTCGGGGGAAATTGCTCTACATATATTGTGTGTTTTTTTTCTCTTTTAACCCCTTGTGAAAATGATAAATTCAAGGCTAAACCAACATTATAGTGTAAAAAATGTAATATTTCATTTTCACGCCACATTGTTCCACATTTGTGCCCGTCACCAGTGGGGTCCATATGCTCACTACACCCCTTGTTACATTCCTTGAGGGGTGTAGTTTCCATAATGGGGTCACTTGTGGGGGGTTTCAACTGTCTTGGCAACACAGAGGCCTTTTGAATGCAACATGGCCCCTCAAAATCCATTCCATCCAAATCCAGCCTTCAAAAACGAAATGGCGCTCCTTCCCTTCGGAGGCTTGCCCTGCGCCCACATGGCGCTTTATGTCCACATGTGGGGTATTTACGGACTCGGGGGAAATTGCGCTACACATTTTGTTTTTTTTCTCCTCTTTTAACCCCTTGTGAAAATGATATATTCAAGGCTAAACCAACATTATAGTGTAAAAAATGTAATATTTCATTTTCACGCCACATTGTTCCACATTTGTGTCCGTCACCAGTGGGGTCCATATGCTCACTACACCCCTTGTTACATTCCTTGAGGGGTGCAGTTTCCATAATGGGGTCACTTGTGGGGGGTTTCAACTGTCTTGGCAACACAGGGGCCTTTTGAATGCAATATGGCCCCTCGAAATCCATTCCATCCAAATCCAGCCTTCAAAAACCAAATGGCGCTTCTTCCCTTCGGAGGCTTACCCTGCACCCGCATGGCGCTTTATGTCCACATGTGGGGTATTTCCGTACTCAGGGGAAATTGCTCTACACATTAAATGTTTTTTTTTTATCTTTTAACCCCTTGTGAAAATGAAAAAACATGACAAGATTAATAATTTAGAGTAAAAATTTTACAAAAATTACACTAAATGTTGGTCTAGCCTTGATTTTTTTCCATTTCCACAAGGGGTTAAAAAAGAATTGAACACAAAACGTGTAGGGTAGTGTCCCCTGAGTACGAAAATACCCCACATGTGGGCATAATGTGCCATATGGGCACAGGGCAAGTCACCAAAGGGACAGAGCGCCATTTAGAGGCTGGAATGGAGGATGGAGGCCATGTCGCAATTACAAAGCTCCTGTGCTGCCAGGACAGTAGAAACCCCCGACAAGTGACCCTATTCTGGAAACTACACCCCATAAGGAATCTAACAAGGGGTGCAGTGAGCATATGGACCCCACTGGTGACGGGCACTTACGTAGAACATGTGCCGAGAAAATAAAAAATACAATTTTTTTCATTTTCCCGTCCCAAATGTGGCCGTCACCAGGGGGCCATATCCCCGCTGCACCCCTTGTTAGATTCCTTATGGGGTGTAGTTTCCAGAATGGGGTCACTTGTGGGGGGTTTCTACTGTCCTGGCCGCACAGAGGCTTTGTAATTGCATCATGGCATCCTCTAATGGGAATGGCGGCCATACCTGCTTAGCTGGGGAAAAGGGACAATTCTAATTTATTTGGGGGTATTAGGCCAATTATTAGTTTATAAGGTTGGAAATGACAGGTGTCCATCAAACTCAACCTGTGTTGATCCAGAGGAAGGCAAAAAACCCTCGTGAGGCAGACGACAGTAGCCTCATCACAGGGGAAAAATTCCTTCCTGACTCCATAATGGCGATCAGAATAATCCCCGGATCAACGTGACCCCTGAAATAGGAATAAGGGACAGAATTTAGATAATGTAGAACCCCATTGACGTGTGGTACGCCTTGAAGCGATCCAGAGGCCGGGGGGATCAGGACAGGTGTCACACGGGAAAATGGTGTCCTTCCTGATCCCCCTGTTACCCCACACTCTGCACTTCTTCTGGGGTCTCCCTTTCTCCAGTGTGGGGGACGTCACCTGGAGAATGTTGTCCTGGTGCGATACGGGGTCCTTCATATCCAGAAGCGCTGGGTCCGCTCCATGGCTGCTAAATATTAGGGCGCTATTACTACTTCTGATATGTTCAGATCGTGCCGCAAGCTACAGGGCAGCGAGGGACTGGAAGAGGGGGTGCTGGTATAAAAGTTATCCCCGTACAGGTGGTGACCTTTATCCAGCAGTGGGAAGATCAGTTCCCGGACGATCTCCCCACTAACTCCAAGGATGGGGGGGAAGGGGGCATCTGGGGGCTGGATTCGGGTGTCCCTTCCTACATACACTCTAAGGGTACGTGCACACTGCGGAATCGCGACAGATAACCCTTCGTGCATTCCACAGCTGGCACCCACCGGCGGACTGATGCAGGCGCACGTCTCCACACGTGTCATAGACTCCATTCTATGCACGGGCGGATTCCGCTCTCCGTCCAACGTGTTCATTCTTTGGATGGACGACGGATTCCGCCCGTGCATAGAATGGAGTCTATGACACGGGTGGAGACATGCGCCCGCATCAGTCCGCCGGTGGGTGCCAGCTGCGGAATGCACAAAGGGTTATCCTTCGCCATTCCGCAGTTTGCACGTACCCGAAATCTGTAAGTGTACCCTGAGGTACTGTCACAGAGTGTGTAGAATTTCACACCATGCCGTCATCTCTTATTGGGACGGTACTGGCGGAAAAGACGTGTCTGGGGGGCAGCGTACGCTACGCTACTCCCAGACACGTCACTGGATGATGATGAGGATGATGAGGATGAATGGAGGAAAGAACGATCCCCCCCATTCATCCTCACTGGCTGTTTTGGTGTCGGAGGCAATAATAACGTATCCCTCTGACGCCGAAAACACCCTGGGGGCCATCTTTATACGGGGACTAGTATATGGGGTATGTAGTGGTGTAGTGTCAAACTTTATTCAATGTAGTGTGGTGTAATGTAGTGTTTTTTACGTGTTTTTTTACAGTAAGTATAAAAAAAAAAACCTACGCCAACAAAGGAGTTGCTGATAAATGCCGCAATGTGCGGCACTTATAAGCAGACCGTGGCAGTAGAATATAGAAAAAAAACACCCTACGCCAAAAAGGAGGAGTTGCTGATTAGCAGCGCACTTTCGTGCGATGCTGATCAACACTCAGCGGCGATAGGGTGCGGAAAATAGAAAAAAAAAATTTGGGAAAAAAAAATAATTTTTTTTTTATATTCTGAATATCCCTGTAGCTGCTGATAAGTGTATTACACATATCAGCCGCTAGGGGGCAGCAGAGCGCAAAATCCGGAAAATGACGAGGCTGGAGCCGAAAATAGCCGAAAGAAGACGACGAGGACCGCCGGAAAGACCCGAAGACCGAACGGAATGACGGAGGACGCCGCGAACCCGGAAGACGCCGATCAGGAGCCCGGGACAGGTGAGTAATGTACAAATACCTGCTCTGGACCCCTCGGCTACCTAGCTGAGGGGTCCAGGGCAGGTATTTACTATTTTGTGGGACTCTGATCGCCGTGCCACCGGCCTGATCGCCGTGAACGGCCGGCCGGCCGTTCACGGCGATTGGGCCGGTGGCACGGCGATCAACATTACTTTTTACAGTAATGGCGGTCGGTGCCGTCCTCGGACAGCACCGACCGCCATTTTTTTTCCGGGTCATCGGGTCACCGATGACCCGGAAAGGTTCCGATCGCCGCTATTGGCTGATCTGAATTGATCAGCCTATAGCAGCGATCGTAAGCACGGGGGGTGTTAACCACCCCCCCGTGCCGTGAAGCTATGATGGCCTGCTATGATTTATAGCAGGCCATCTTCCCCGACCGCTGTGTGTGAACACGCAGCGATCGGGGAAACATCGGGCGTAAATTTACGCCCTGATGCGCTAAGTACCATGGCGCCAGGGCGTAAGTTTACGCCCGATGTCGTTAAGGGGTTAAAGAAACACAGTATACAGTAAACTCCTGGGTAGGGCACCAGCCCCTGTAGTGGTGATTGAGGTAGTGTAGGTGCAACAACAGTCCCACAACATGTCAATACCAAAGAGATTAACAGCAGTGACCAGTCTAGTCACCATCTAGTGTCAGAATGAAGTGTGCAGAGGCACAAACACCCTATTGCATTTAGGGAATCTGGTCTAGAGTCTGAATTTGTGCTCATATAGAGGACGGTGAAAAACTGCAGAAGTTAGGCACCAAAATTATGTAAACAGCAAATTCTGCAGTCTTCAGAAGTCCTAAGAAATTTTGGGTCAGATGGAGAAAAAAACAAAACAAAAACACATCAACAATATTGTACCATGAAATGCATCTCTATTGCTATAAAACACAGAATATAACCCCTGTTAGGTTCCACAAGGTGCTACAAACTGCAAAAAAAAAAACTAACAAAAAGCATTTGGTTGGTTTGTGCAATAGATTTCCAGCACGGATAGATAGATTAAAGAAAACTCTCACAGGTGTTTTTTGAGGAAGTCCATCTGCAACACTCAGCCTGCCAATCTCAGTCGAAATCTTTTTTCTGTGCCCAGGTTTTGTTACACCAATTGCTGTGAGATCCTACAGAAACAATGGAAACAATGGAGTACTTAAAACAGATGGATGCAGATAGATAACGTTTTGTAGCTGAACCTGTTATTGCTTCATTTTCCTTACCTCTGGAGTCATCCGGCTGATTGTTGAAAGGTCATAGCCGGCAGATAAAAAGTTCCCAACATACATGTCCAACTGAAAACTACGAAGCCAGCAATAGATAAGCTCCCCATCCTACAGGTAAAACAAAGAATGCAATATGTATAATATATGGCATATTTACCCAGAATGCAATACTGCACTGATATATTCAGATTATGTTAAACCTAGCTATAATTTACATCAGTGATCCCCAACCTGTGGCTTCCCCAACTGTTTGGAACAGTGGGAGCGCGGAAACATTGTTCTATGTGAAGGTTAAATACATTGTTTTACTTATCTTGTACTAATCCTCATTGATAACCTGTATAATAGCCCAGAGCTGCATTCTCAGTTTCCTGGTTGCTGATGGAATCAGACAAGGCCATACCAACCAGGCCACTGTGGTAGCTCAGTTTAGCTACCTGCTACATTGTATTTTGGCATAGGTAAATTTGTCACTCCCACAATGGATGGGAGCTTGATTTAAAGGAGTATTCCCATCTCAGCTTGTTATCACCTATCCATAGATTAGGATAACCACTGGGGCCCCCACGAATCGCGAGAATGGGGACGCAATTGTATGGCAATGAATGGAGTGCTCAACGTGCCTGCTTTCCATTCATCCAGTATGGGGCCGCCGAATGCTTCCCAGCAATCAACTTAGAAGTGTTCGGTGTCTCCATAGAGAATGAATGGCGCGCAGGCAGCAGTGGTCAGCCAGGTGTGCTGAGCGCTCTATTCATTGTAGGGCAAGTACACATTTAGGAGATATATTCCTCTCTCTCAGACCGACAAACACAAGTACAATTAAAATCACAAACACTTGCTAATAAAAACATATACGTCATCTGTGGTAACCACATAAAGTTGAACATTTCAAAAACCACTATTACAGGAAAAACTGGGTTGCACGCCAAGGCTTGGTACTGGTTCAGAGAGGCTATGGTGCAAACATCAGAAACATCTATCAATAAAGCTATCCATAACCAATGTGTAAGCCGCGTTATCCTCGTCATGTACCAGTGCATTAACAAATCAGGCTGCTGAAGATCTCAGGACTGCCAGGAGGACTTTTCATTGGTCTGGAGCTCCGTCACAACATAACTTAGCACTGACAGCTACCATTCTATCTCACTTACTGAATGTTGACAGATATCAGCTAAATGTTCGTATCATGCCTCCATCATAGTGAGTTATGATACCAACATTTATCCTATATCTTGGGGACAGTACTGCCCAAAAGTCCATAGTCTCCAAGTTAGACAATTTTATTACGAGCGCTTCATTTGTCCAATCAAACAAATTGTCAAACGTATATTCTGTGCTCTGTATCTAACTCAGGCCCATCCCCTGCGGGCAAATCTGCCTCCAGTCCTTGTCAACATTCAGTAAGTGAGACTGAATGGCAGTTGACAATGCTAAGTTCTATAGTGGCGGAGCTCCATACCACGGAACAAAAACATTCTCCCTAATCTAATACAGCCGAACACTTTGCATTTGATTACAAGTGGCTAAAGTTTGAAGCAGCCCTAAGGACTCCAAGAACTCCCTAGGGCTGCATTCAACTTCTTTAGCCACCGCTATTCAAATGCAGAACATTAGGGTTCTGAAGAACCCAAGTGTACTACAGGTTCTCCCTTTTCTATTGTTTATTTAAAGGGGTTATCCAGTGTTAGAAAAACATGGCCACTTTTCTTCCAGAGACAGCACCACTCTTCAGTTCAGGTGGGGTTTAAAATTAAGCTCTATGCACTTAAATGGAACTGAATTACAAAACCTACACCCAAACTGGAGGCACGAGTTGTGCTGTCTCTGGAAGAAAGTGGCCATGTTTTTGTAGCATTGGATAATGCCTTTAACCCCTTAAGGACAGAGCCAATTTCGATTTTTGCGTTTTCGGTTTTTCCTCCTTAGAGACCCACATGAGCCCTTATTTTTTGCGTCACTAATTGTACTTTGCAATGACAGTCTGAATCTGGTACACTGCGAAACCAGAAAAAAATTCAAAGTGTGGTGAAATTGAAAAAAAAAAAACGCATTTTGTTTATTTGGGGGAAATGTATTTTTACGCCATTCGCCCTGGGGTAAAACTGACTTGTTATATATGTTCCTCAAGTCGTTACGATTAAAACGATATATAACATGTATAACTTATATTGTATCTGATGGCCTGTAAAAAATTTAAACCATTGTCAACAAGTATACGACACTTAAAACTGCTCCATTCCCAGGCTTATAGCGCTTTTATCCTTTGGTCTATGGGGCTGCGTGAGGTGTCATTTTTTGCGCCATGATATGTTCTTTCTATCGGTACCTTGATTGCGCATATACGACTTTTTCATCGCTTTTTATTACATTTTCTCTGGATTTGATGCGACCAAAAATGCACAATTTTGCACTTTGGGATTTTTTTGCGCTTACGCTGTTTACCGTGCGAGATCAGGAATGTGATTAATTAATAGTTTGGGCGATTACGCACGCGGCGATAGCAAACATGTTTATTTATTTATTTACTTTTATTTATAACCTGGGAAAAGGGGGGTGATTCAGACTTTTATTAGGGGAGGGGGCTTTTTACTAATAATGACACTTTTTTTTTTACTTTTACACTTATACTAGAAGCCCCCCTAGGGGACTTCTAGTATAAGTGCTTTGATCTCTCATTGAGATCTCTGCAGCATAGATATGCTGCAGAGATCCATGAGATAGGCACTCGTTTACTTCCGGCTGCTGCAGCCAGAAGTAAACGAGTGCCGAGCCGGGGACGGCGCCATCTTGGAGCGGTCCCCGGCCGGCTTCAGTTATGGAGATCGCTCTCCCTGGGATAACATCCCGGAGGAGCGATCTCCCCACTAGACACCAGGGATGTCGGACCGTGCCCGCTAATACCAGCGGTCCCGGGCTACAAGTGGCACCCGGGACTGCCGCGGTTCAGAGCAGGGTCGCCGCGCGTCCCCGCTCTGAACTCCCTTACCGGCATCAGGGCGTAAATTTACGCCCGATGTCGTTAAGGGGTTAATGCTCTTTAAGGGTCCTATTTAATGGAGCTATTTTTAACGATAAATGATCGCAAACGAGAGTGTTTATCATTAACCTGAAATCGTTCACCATATTACACAGAACGATGGTCATTAGATACGATCGTTATTGCGATAGTTTATTCCTTTTGATCTCAGGAAAACAATGGGCAATGTGCTATTACACTGAACGATTAGTGAAAAAATGCGGAACTTGGGTGAACGAAAGTGGAATTACAGCGATCGATTAACAATAATTTTAGGTTCAGATCTAAATCAACGACACACGAACGATTTTTCGATCGTTGCCTGTAATTACACAGAACGATTATCGTTTAAATTCGAATGATTTTTCGCACGATAATCGTCCCGTGTAATAGGGCCCTAAGTCTCTAACTGAACAGGTGCCAAGCCTCATTGCTCTCTGATTTTTTTTTTTCTGTAAAAGTGCTTTTTGTAATGTTTTACTTTATGTGGTTATCACAGATGATGCTTTTTTTTTTTTTAAATAATAAGACTTGCATGTATTGTACCTTTTCTATCATGTAATGTGTTACCTATTGACACTGCACTTTTAGATTGGTGCCACTTTGGTTTCAAGGTTTTTGATGAGTTGTACTCATGTGTGGCATTCTGTGGAAATGCCCAAAAACACTCAAAGGGGTATTCACATAACATAGGTAAACTTGCAGGTTTTGTCAAGTAAGATAATTTCACAAATACATTCACTTAAAAAACTCGCCTCCTCCTTCTGATTTGCCCACTCTTTCCCTCCCATTGTTAATAGCTTGTTGTCTAGGCCACCAACCACCACTATGCTCTCAGATAAAGCATCACAAAAGTATAAAAATAATCACAAATCAAATAAAAATCTATTGTATGCGTTTTCTAACAAAATGGTCATGCGTGTTTTAGTAAATATATTACTTGCATTTCCAGTGTACAAATAATTTTGGAGCACCTTTTATTTAAACTCTGCTTTACACTGTTCCACTGTTATTCCTCCAGGGAATGCACAGATAAACTGACAACCAGGCATTACCATTCTCCTTATAAAACACTGGAAAATTTCAAGGAACGGTATAGAGGATATGCCGACAAAGAGACATGCAGTTGTGTCTTATTTACAGATTTCCAGGTAGAACAAGAAAGGACTAGCACAATTCTATGAACTGTCAAGTCATGGTAAATTTTCCTGGCCACCAGAAATATAGAATTTCCGAAAACTCCTGGCAGCTAAAAGGTTATATATGTTTGTAGCATTGATTTCTGTAAAAATGTGTTTAAAAGCAGCTACATTCTCACAGTTTTGTGAACAGTATCCTGTAATGTGAGTGCCGGTTGTAAAAGATTCTATGTACATACCTTTCCTTGCATATACGATCCTGGGTCTTTATCCACAGGGTGAACAGGATGCAACATATGACTAAGGGCTGTGCCTGAAGAGATCATGATACACAAAAATAATAAACTAGTAATAAGCAGAAAATAGAATATAAAAATAATAATTATGTAAAAGCTCAACAGGAAAGATAATGCTGATCATCCTTACCAACTGATATCCTGTTGTGGTGATCTTCAACACCATGCTGTAGGTTCTGAAAAACAAGAACCAAAGCAACCAATAAAACACAAGACTAAAAGAAACTTAGCAATGAGCAGGAGAATTTCAATTAATGCTACCTGGGCATTCTCTATGAGAAGAGTGGAGCTCAGGCCACCGCTTTCACAGCTCTGGCCACTTCCAGCACTGCGGACACTGCCCAGGCTACCCTCACTGCCCACACTGTGACGATCACCAGCTAGAATTGCACATGGAAAGAGAATGGTCAACAGCAGTTTACGACTTAAAGAATCCCATTCTCGCTGTATGCTCACTTACCTCCAGTGTACTCAGAAGTTATTCCAGCATTAGTTATTGTAATGTGATGGCTGGGCTCGTGTAGCAGTGGCTTTGCCAAACGCTGCTGAGAAGTTATTGTATTACGGGAAAGAGTAGAGCCTAATGAAGAAAAATGAGGCATGTACATGTCAGACATGAACGTTCTAGTATAACGCCTCCTTAACACAGCTGTGCTCTCATGTCTGCATACTGTTCACAATTGCAGTCACAATTAGACAGTATAGTATATTGGTTTCTATGGCCCAATGCACACCCCATCTTTTTTCTGATCTGAATCCACAATTAGGCTATGTTCACACAAGGTAAGTTCCGTACTAATCACGGCCGTTGTTGCATCAGCCGTTATAAGTACGGAACTTACGTTGTGCTGAGGGCTGAGGGAATCCCGGCCAGAGTGTATACACATAGGGCCACATGTATCATCCGGCGGACGGATGATTTTTGGCGGAAAGTGCCGATTTGCGTATTATTTTATACGCAAATGGCCGATTTGCGAATAAAATAATCGCAAATCGGCACTTTCCGCCGAGTGCGCCAGGGGGCGGAAAGGGGGCGGAAAGTGGGCGGAACGGAGGGCGCGGACTCAGAGTCCGCGCGATTTATCATCCGTTCCGCCCAAATGTACGCCGAAAACCTACTCCAGTCCTCAGCTGGCGTAGGTTTTCGGCGGTGCGCACCGGTGCGCACAGGATTTATGTACAGGCAGTCCGCCTCTACATAAATCCCCGTACCGCCGGAGCTGCGGGGGCATTTTTAAGTCCGGCGTAAAAAACGCCGGACTTAATAAATGCCTCCCATAGTATACACTCCAGCCGGGATCCCTAGCAGCGCCGCAAGAAACTTTCATGTCAGTTTTCTGCGGCCGCTATTCACTAAATAGCAGCTGCAGAGAACCTGTCAGTTCACACAATGGAGCGTACGGCTCCAGCAACATGCTCCATTGTGAGCAGCTGGAAATTCGGATGTGGGCGCGCACGGATGCGCTCACATACAAAATCAGCGGCACTAGAGATCATAAACTGCAGTACCAGCCGGGATGATCTTTTCTGACACTGGCCGTTCCGTGACCCAGCCAGGTCATGGAACGGCCGGTGTCATACAGAGTCTGAACATAGCCTCAAATAGGACCCTTTGTTTGTTTTTTTGCCGACAATGGATGTGGTTTTACACAAACACAATATTATCATGTAAAGAAGGCTTATGTTTACTTCTATAGTTTGTTGTCATACTCAAGTCTAATTCTCACCAAGCCTTTTACTGATGACCTCTACAATTGCTGGAGGAAAGAACCCCACTCTATCAGTTCCTTTCTGTGCATCGTGGATATGACCTTTCCATCTGCCATCTTGATGTTGCTCCAATACCTGTAGCCAAATAATTTCATCATGAAATATATAAAAGGCTTTCTGTGTCATCTAACAGAAGGAAGAACATAGTAATTACCGTTATGAGATCTCCAGCCCTGATATTCAGAGCAGTGGGATCATGAGCATTCCAGAAATCCTTGAGGGCCCGGACTTTAAGTATTCCAGATGCCTCTGCAATGGAGAAAGCAAATAGTTTTATGACACACCTTCCCATTGGAACTATCCCATTAGCTTTATTTCTACATGTCACACTCCAATAACAAGAACAATTACCTCTAAGAAGCTGTTTGATGTCTGTGCTTGCATGGGTTGTGGTGAATTGATTAACAATATCCAAAGCGGTCTGATTGTATGTGTTCCGAATGTTTACATCAATGCCATTCTAGAAGAGAAAGACAGAACAGCATTACCTATTACTCATTAAAAAAAAAAAAACACAACACAGACACTCTCGACCAGAGTACAGTTCTTAGTGTTATACTCTTAGTCCTACCTCTATTAGCAGTTTAACAACTTCAGTCTTTCCGCATAGTGATGCCTCATGTAAAGCAGTGCCCATCTTTGTCACTTTGTTAATCTCAATGCCAGATTTAAGGAGAAGTCTGAAAAGAAACACATTTAGAATTCTGCATACTAGCAAGTGCAATTTTATTTAGTGCGTACCACAGTGACTACAGGAAAAAATTATTATTCCACCAACCTGACAACCTCCCAATGGCCATTTTTTGCTGCTAAGTGCAGAGGTGTGGTAAAATTAGGGTCTGT
This sequence comes from Dendropsophus ebraccatus, assembly GCF_027789765.1. NCBI lineage: Eukaryota > Metazoa > Chordata > Amphibia > Anura > Hylidae > Dendropsophus > Dendropsophus ebraccatus. The sequence goes on along the minus strand of NC_091467.1, from coordinate 37,392,868 downwards.
GGGATCTTTGGATATGCCTTCCAACAGAGAGACACACAGATGGCTATTCAAGAGCAGCTGCACCACCTTAAGAATCAAGTAAAGGAGACAATACATTGCTAAAGTATAATAATAATAATAATAATTTTAATTATATAGCGCCAACTGATTCCGCAGCACTTAAAGGGGTTATTCAGCGCTACAAAAACATGGCCACTTTTGCACCACTCTTGTCTCCAGATTGTGTGGGGTTTGAAACTTAGTTCCATTTAAGTAAGTGGAGCCTAATTGCAAACCACATCTGAACTGTAGCCAACAGTGAGGCAAAAGTGGCCATTTTCTTGTAGCGCTGGATAACCCCTTTAAAGTGACTCTGTACCCACAATCTACCCACCCCAAACCACTTATACCTTCACTGCACCTGTGCAGTGTTCACTGCAGAGGGATAGGAAAAATCCAGTGCCATTCCTAATGATGAAGAGGGTGGGGAGGAGGGCGGAGGGGTGGTGCAAAGTTAGGGCACAGATACTCTAGGCCATGGCAGTTTGGCACAGGGCTGCAAGTTTAAAAGTTGTTTTTTAGGACAATAACTGCATCACCTGCCGAACGGACCCCAGGACAGATCTTGGAGAAAAAGCAGCTATCTGAAGTTACAAGTGGTTTGGGGGGGAAAGATTGTGGGTACAGAGTCGCTTTAACAATACACAAGACTACTTAATGAAGAGAAGAAATAGCAGGTCCACAATGCTTATAACTGACCATCTGCTTCTCAGCACCATTTACTACTAACATTTGATCAAAAGACATAAGTCCACACACCACATCAAGGTTCTTGATAAAGTGTGGGTCCCTAACTTAAAAATGGCACAGCCTCACGTGGCGACCATCACCACAAAACAAAATTAGTACTAGAGTTATGGAGCTGCTGTAGACCACTGTTTGTCAAACTGGTTCCAGCAGAGTTCGAGTTATTTTGCGCTAGATGTTTACAAAGATGAAAATGACAAATGAAGCATGTTTTAATAGGAAACAGTGGCTGCAGAGCTTCTAAGGAAGACCTAAAGCCACTTCTGCAGAAAGTGACCATCTACAGGCTGTTAACAGAGCTAAAAATGGCATCCCCAATCCCATACTAAGTATTGGGAACTCTAGTTTATTTGTAGAGCAATAATAATAGAATTATTTCTAATCTACAGGAATGGCAATGGATTAATAGAAAGTTCTCTATAGGGTAGTGATGTCACGATACCAGAATTTTGAGTTCGATACCGATACCAACTTTTTTTTTCCAATGCTCAATACCAATTCGATACTTAAAAAATTATATTTAAGAAAAAAAAAACAAAAAAAAAAACAAAAAAAAACAACAGAAATGACCCCCCCCCCTCCCCCAGGTTCAGGTCAGTACGAACCAATTTATGTTCCCTAATTTTATTACTTTAAAAATTAAGTCCCCATTATTTAAAATAAATAAAGACTTGCCCAACTCTGACTCACATTTTTATCTCTCCGCCTGTCTGGCTGGGGGGTGAGGGGCATTTTTTGCGCTGTGATCTGTCGTTTTATTTAGTACCATCTTTTTATGGGGTACTGAATTGGGTGGTTTCTGCACTTGCTCGGTTTACCGTGCGTGATCAGGAAAGTGACAGGTAGTATGGACAATAACACTTCAGCTGCCAGGGATGGGGATTGTAGTCATGTAACACACAACTGCTATCAGGTGGGAGGATGGGGGTTGTAGTCATGTAACACACAACTGCTATCAGGTAGGAGGATGGGGGTTGTAGTCATGTAACACACAACTGCTATCGGGGAGGATGGGGGTTGTAGTCATGTAACACTTTAACAATCAGAGGGTGATGGGGGTTGTAGCCATATAACAGACACCAGCCAGCAGGGGGGATGATGGGGGTTGTAGCCATATAACAGACACCAGCCAGCAGGGGGGATGATGGGGGTTGTAGCCATATAACAGACACCAGCCAGCAGGGGGAATGATGGGGGTTGTAGCCATATAACAGACACCAGCCAGCAGGGGGAATGATGGGGGTTGTAGCCATATAACAGACACCAGCGAGCAGGGGGGATGATGGGGGTTGTAGACATATAACAGACACAAGCCAGCAGGGGGGATGATGGGGGTTGTAGCCATATAACACACACCAGCCAGCAGGAGGGATGATGGGGGTTGTAGCCATATAACACACACCAGCCAGCAGGGGGGGATGATGGGGGTTGTAGCCATATAACACACACCAGCCAGCAGGGGGGATGATGGGGGCTGTAGTTTTACTATTCTTGGTGTCAGGGCATGCTTACCGGTGACCTGGATTTGTCTGTGATCTGCAGTTTACAGCCCCCCTCCCCCTCCCAGTCAGAGTCAGGCCGACTGTAAACCCCCCACATTGTGTCTGCTCCGGAGTCTCCTGCCGGCCCCGGCCTCCCGCCTCCTCACACTCCTGCCGCCCCCACCACCTCATAGTCCGGTGCAGATGTAGTGGCTGCATCTCCTGCCGACCCCTCCTCCAGCCTTCTCCTCTCCCGGACACCGCTCTCCCTCTCCAGCCCGTGACCCTGCTCTGCCCGCAGTCATTAGCAGCCGGGGTCTGCTACACACAGTAGCCGACCCCCGCTGTATATGGAGCGGGCTCAGGAGGGGGGTAATGCCGCTGTCAGTGTGACAGCGGCATCTATATAGTTACATAGCCGGCACTAGCAATAGCTATGTGCCGGCTATTTGAATTTGGCGCCGACGGGGGAAGAGGGTGCGCGCTGAGGAGATGACAGGTGGGAGCAGGGGGCGGCACACAGAGAACACGGCCGGCGCTCACATAGCTGCCGGCCGTGTTCTCTGCGCTATACTTTATGTTAAACTGCATAATAGCGCAGTTTAACAAAGTTTCGATACCAGGAAATCCTGGTATCGAACTGTTTTTCGGCTGTTTTTTTTTTTGCCTGAATAAATTGGCGCCGGCATGAAGCACTGGAGCGGGGCCCCCAGTGTGACAATCTCCCCTCTTTAATGTGGCTCTATTGATTCTAATGGAGCTGCGTCACAGAGGGGAGGGGGTTTTGTCATACTGGGGGCCGGCAGACCACTCTCCAGTGCTTCATGCCCGGCCTGTGCTCAGTAATAGACTGGCGGCGTCCACAGGAAACGGTTTAGGGAGGAAGAAAAAAAAAAAAAAAAAAAAAAAAAAAAAAAAGGACCACGGCAGCGGCATCCCCGCACCGACGCTGATCCATTCATGTAAAAGACTAAAAAGCAATGTAATAGTGGAACATTTGCTTTAAGATCAGATGTAAATATCATCGAAACATGTTCAAAGCAATCAGATACGAAAAGGACAAACTACATAATTTAGAAAAGAGAAAATAAATAAATGTATAATCTCTCTTACCTTTACTCTCCCAAACTCACAAGCCAGATCTAAAGGGGTTTTCTTGGATTTGTTGACTTGGCATGGATTTGACTGGTGCTGCAAAAGGGTCTCAGACTGGCAGTAAAGATAGAAATACAATATAATTAAAAAAAATACAGCACAACACCTCAAAGTACTGAACATAGAAGTGTACCAAGAACACAGATTTTGTAATGCTAACAACAAAGTTACCACACTGGCAATGTCAATTCTACAGTAGAATAAAAACAAAAAAAAAAAAAAATCTATTCCCAGTCTTTGAGGCTTCTGGCCTTTTTTTTTTACCCTAAAAATGAAAAAAATTTTTTAGACTATGGTGCTGCACAATGTGTTTTTTTTGTTTTTTTACAAAAAGTTTTTTTAACGGTGCAAATGTAATAAAACATATAAACATGTATAGAAGTTAGGTACGGCTGTATTTGTACTGTCCTGCAGAATAAACGTAACATGTAATTTATTTTATACTATTTAGAAGACACCATTAAACATTCAAAATCTGTTTTTTTGTAATCCTTGTTTCCTAAGGGTGCGTTCACACCTACAGGATCTGCAGCAGATTTGATGCTGTGTTCAGTTATTTAAATAAAATCTGCTGCAGAAAATCAGCTGCAGATCCTGTAGGTGTGAACGCACCATCAAAAGAAAGTAAAAAAGTCTTAAGTACTCAGAAATCGTACCACTTAAAACATCAACGCATCCTGCATGAAAACACTAACACTCACTCAGAATATGGCGGCACATAAACACATTTTTGGTGTGTATATGTAATAAACCATGATATTTGATACAAATCTCCATAATCATACTGACCTTTAGAATAATGTGAACTTATCATTCACATCACATGAAGAGTGTTAAAAAAAATCAATTCTTTTTTAGGTTTCATCAAATAAAAATTAAATAAAATTAAATTAAAAAAGCGATCAGAGTATCACATGTGCCTATGAAAAGCAGCAAAGAAAAAGTCAAATTGTCACGTAGAAATAATTGTGGCACCCCAAGGCCAATGCAAATTGATATGAGGTCTACAAAATATCCTAAATAATAGACTGTACAATTCAACAGCTGCTTTTTTGTGCCTGAGGTTCATGTTTGAGTCACATATGGAATTATTCTAGACACCGCAGAATTAGGGGAATAAATATTGAGTTGCATTTCTCTGTTGACACCTGTTATGTTATAGAAGAAAAATGTTTCTTTGAAACGCCTGAAGTGGTAAATCTTAATTTTGACTACTTTGAGATGTGCTGTTTTTTAAAATGGGAGATGAGGAGTTACTAACATACAAACTCCTCTCTTGACAGCAAGGGATTAAGTAACCCTGGAACCTCCATCCAGATAACCAAGGGTATTTGGTTGATGTTGATGTACGCAGAACTGTACAGATATTTTTTTAAGAAATATATGTGCTACATACCACCTCATAGTGTCCATACTGAGAGGCTAAGTGCAAGGGAATCTGTCCATCATTGGAAGCAGCATTGACACTGGCAGCTGCTCGGAGAAGGAGTTGCACTGGCTCCGGCTGACCCTGCCATGCAGCGTAGTGTAAGGGACGCATTCCTACAGGGAGGGAACACAAAGACTTTATTAGAAGAGCTGCCATTTTTTAGATATCTTAGAAGATATACTTTGTATACACCCACCATTGCCATCCTTGATATCCACAGCTGCCTGTGTTTCTAGAAGTAGCAGCAACAGCTCAGAATTGCCACTAAGAGCTGCATGGTGCAAAGCGGAAAACCTGTCAAGAGAACAGCACTTGACTAAATGTGAAGCTTTACCAAAGAGTAAAATTTGAGATATTGCAGAAAATTGTAAAAAGTTACAGGACACAACAACACTAAAAAGATGCTTGAACTGAACTCTAACAGACAGTCCTACAGTAGAAACATTGAACACTCGCTCATCGGCTGATCGCTGATTTAGCTAAGCGTCAGCCGCACATCTCTACATATAATAAATAAGAGATGTGCGGCCAATTACGGGAAAGGGCTCATTGTACTAGTTATGTTCATGCAGCCCTGGCCTAACAATTATCAAGCCATGTAACAGTCTCTGTAAGGGCACCAAGCTAGCAGATCGGCACTCTCTTACACAGTGGCTTTGGCCATCTAATGCGGCCTTAAAGTGATACTGTCACCCCCTTTGTGCATTCTGACATCTGTACACAGGTGTAAAGCGTAAATTTAGCGGTTTTCATACCTTATTTCATATCATACGCCATGGTGTTTGTTCAAGTAAAACGTGTCCTTTTATCAACTGCAGATTGTATTAAGTGGGCGTGACCTTGCGGCATTAGCGCCACTTAGCCCCGCCCACAAGGGCACCATTGGCTCCACCCCCTCGTCGGCCATTGGAACAAGCTGACCCCCTTTAAGTCAGCCAACCAATGGGCATCATGGGGGTGTGACCAACGGTGCAGTTGTGGGCGGGGCTAAGCCGCGCTAATACCGCGAGGCCACGCCCACTTAGTACAATCTGCAGTTGATAAAAGATGACTTTTTACTTGAACAAGCACCATGACGTATGATATGAAATAAGGTATGAAAAACGCTAAATTTACCCTTTACACCTGTGTAGAGATGTCAGAATGCACAAAGGGGGTGACAGTGTCACTTTAAAGAATACAAATCATGTAAACAATGGCAAAGAGTACAGCTTAAGTTATAGAATATGACAGGTCTTTAAGGTGAACCTGTCAGATGCAATTTACTAATTGTCTAAGCCAGTGATGGCTAACCTTGACACTCCAGCTGTTGAAAAACTACAACTCCCATCATACCTGGGCAGCCAAAGCTATTTCTTTTGTTGTTCCGGCATGATTGGAATTGTAGTCTTGCAACAGCTGGAGTGTCAAGTTTAGCCATTACTGGTCTAAGCAGTGATGTCACGTCAAGCACACCTAAAAGACTGCTACTACAGAGACCAAACCTCTGTGGAGCTGATGCTGGCTGGGAAGCAATGTAAACGTGTTTTACTTTTCCACCTCCCAGACACCATTGTTAAAAAAAAAAATTACTGTATAACCCCTTTTAATCCCTGGATACTGGTTTATTGTTAATGGTGTGTATTCTACACCGAGATTGGTTACAAGTACTGGCCTCAAGGGTCTGTTCTTGGTCCTATTATTATGTTTGTAAGTGGCACAGACAAAGGTTTTGCAAGTAAGGTCTGTCTCTTTATCAATGACAAAAATGTGTACAATAGGGTTGATGTTTCTGGAGGTGTCAGTAATACGGAAAATGATTTAGATTTACTAGATAAGTGGTCAAGAGTATAGAAACCATGCAGTTCAAGGTTTCCAAATGTAAAATAACACACTTGGGGAGAAGGAATCCTCTGAGTATCATATCGGCAGTTTTGTATTAGCAAAGACTTCAGAAGAGAAGGATTTAGATGAAGTGATTTCTAACTCTCTCAAAAGTCACCAGTGTAGCCAGGCGGTAGGGAAAGCTAATCGTATGCTGGGCTGTATTGCTAGAGGTATAACCAGTAGGAATACTGCATCCAGATCTGGAGACCTCACCTACAAAAAGACAGGCTACAAAAATAGCAAAAAAAGACTTAAACAGGAAGCTTATTAGGCAAGTTTAAAGGGCTATTCCTATCTCATTTTGTATTTGGTTTACAGCACTTTTCAAGCCATACGGTGCTGTTTGGCTAGTAGCAGCTATCAAAGAAAGTCAGGGTCCATTTACACAGAAAGATTATCTGACAGATTATCTGCCAAAGATTTGAAGCCAAAGCCAGGAATGGATTTGAAAAGAGGAGGAATCTCAGGCTTCCCTTTATGAGCTGATCTCTGTTTATAGTCTGTTTCTGGCTTTGGCTTCAAATCTTTGGCATATAATCAGTCAGATAATCTTTCTGTGTAAATGGACCCTCATAGTGCATTTACACTGAGAGATTTATCTGACAGATCTTTGAAGCCAAAGCCAGGAACAGACTATAAACAGGGAATAGGTCATAAAGGAAAGACTGGGGTCTATCCTCTTTTCAAATCCATTCCTGGCTTTGGCTTAAAAAATCTGTCTTATAAATCTCTCTGAGTAAACGCACCATCAGCCGTATTCATTAGGGAAAGGGCACCTGGTCAGGAATTCCCTAGATGAAACTTTTACCGTAGGGACTTTGGGCAGGCAAACTGATCTCAGTCTGTCCAAAGGTGCTTTGCATAAGGACAGACACAGCACGCAACAAATAATAGCAAACATACACTATAAAATGCTTGACCCACTACTGCTATAAGGGGTTAGAAGTGTTGCCCTAGATATGAAACAGTAGAAGTGACAATGCAGACATGAAAACACATGCGAATACTCACCCATCACTGTCCTGATAATTGATATTTAACCTCTTGGTTGATCCGAGAAGTTCTGCAAGTAAAGACCATTAGTTATTATACATTGCTCAACAAGACTGCGAACATAAATACTTAAAAGCAGCGTAGGTCAGCCTAGGAGCCACAGAAGGTGGAAGGTAATGCCTCTATTCCTAAAATCCCATGATAAGATAACTTACGAGGTCGGGAAACAGTAGCACAGAGCAAGACTTGTCCCATGTGGATTTCTCTAAAGGATGGCTATTCAAGTGACTGATTCTATAAGGACTGGCTCTCTGCTCTATTTAAGAATCAGGCTTTATCATTTTGAAGGTTCTTCCAGAATATTTTCACCATGCAGCCTCCTGTCTACCAGTTCTCTATTTTTCTGCCTCAGTTTTAGAAAGAAGGATTTTTGTTCTTGCTCACAACCCACAGAAATGGTTGACATTTTGCATACACAGACTGAATTGTATCTGCTGTTTGCAGACAAGAATGGAGGTCTATTGCCATGCTCTGCATGCTTGTGGTTGATCACACAAACACTGTGGCCATGCATAGCTATGTTCTGCAGGGACTGGTTAGAAATGTAGGGTTTGTTCTGAGGGGAAAAAAGGGAGGTGTGAGGACCACTGGCCTTACCATGGATGATATATTCAGAAACAGGGCGACACACAGCTATTAAATAACTCTAGGGCTGGGACAGGAAAGAGTTCATACAACTGTACTCGGCAGGAATTGTGGTCACACCAAGACTTTTCCATCTCTGTAGCAGGATATGACCTAAAAGCTGCTGCTAAGACAATTGAGAGCCAGGTCTCTCATTTCCACAAGCCCCTGTAATGTTACACAAGTAGATCTCAGCTAATAGGGATATTTCTTAGTGGAGAGTTCTACCCTAAACCATACCTCCCAACTTTAGGCGAGAGGAAAGAGGGACATGGACACGCCCCTAACCCCACCCAAAGACACGCCCCTAAACCACAAGACACGCCCCTAAATCAGTCATAAACGCAACGTTTCGGCGAGTCGATCGCCATTTTCACACTTCAAAATGGTGATTTACTCGCCATTGTAGCGTTTGTGTGTTTGTTGTGCTGCACTATTTCTTAATGCTTGGCATGTTGATGGAATAAACACTTCTTTCTCTATCTCTCTCCTATCTATCTATCTATCTATCTCCAACTATAGAGATAGTAGATAGATAGATAGATAGATAGATAGATAGGAGATAGGTAAGTAGATAGATAGTCAGTCTATCTATCTATCTACCTATCTCCTACCTGTCTGTCTATCTACCTACCTATCTCCTATCTATCTATCTATCTCCTATCTATATGTCTGTCTGTCTATCTATCTATCTCTATAGTTGGAGATAGATGATAGATAGATAGGAGATAGATGATAGATAGATAGATAGATAGGAGATAGATAGATAGATAGATAGATAGATAGGAGATAGATAGATAGATAGATAGATAGGAGACAGACAGACAGATAGATAGGAGATAGATGATAGATAGATAGATAGGAGATAGATAGATAGATAGATAGATAGATAGATAGATAGGAGACAGACAGACAGATAGATAGGAGATAGATAGATAGGAGATAGATAGATAGATAGATAGGAGACACAGACAGATAGATAGGAGATAGATAGATAGATAGATAGGTAGGTAGATAGACAGACAGGTAGGAGATAGGTAGGTAGATAGTCTATCTATCTACCTATCTAAGTAAAGCCCCCCTGTGTACCAGAAAAATAGAAAAGCATACTGACATGGCAGCACAGCAGTGGCTTTCTCCCCAGTAGTGGCTATGTGCACACCTCACACACAGCTCCCAGCCCCCGCAGCTCCTATGTCCAGCCCCCTGGCCCCTGCACTCTCTTCTCTCCTGCTTGTCCCGGACAGGTGACCTCATCAGCAGCGAGGAGAAGATAAGCAGGGGAGAAGATAAGCAGGGGAGATGAATGCCAGTGCCGCGGGGCTGGAGATAAGAGCTTCGGGGGCTGTGCGGTATGTGATCTGCCTGCTCAGGGCTTTGAAAGGGACAGAGAATGTGACCTGTCAGTGGCCACTGACTGATACTGAAGGCCGCAGCTGCTGAGTGTCAGATGGCCTTCAGTGTCAGTCAGTGGTCAGTGTGTGGCAGCAGCGGCACCCCCCTCCCACATGTAACTGCGGCACCCCCCAGGGACCCCTCACTATGTCCAACACCTTCCCTGTCAGCTAGCCTCCCCCCACCATCCCTCGTTAAGCACATACTCACTGCAGTTCTGTGCTTCAGCCCTCCAGCGTCTCCTTCCATCTCTCTGTGCAGACATCACTCCTCTGCTCCGCGCGGGAACGCAGGGGATGAGAGAGGCCTCTAGTGACTGGAGGCAGAATGCAGCTTCCGGCCACTAGAGGGAGCTGTGCACAGCCCAGCATCTGCGAGCGCTCCATTAGGAGCGCTCGCAATTAAAGGGACAGGTATGTTTTGGGAAGCGGGATACAAGGGGGCCGTTCCGGGACAGAGGGACAGGTCCCCGAAATCGGGACTGTCCCGCTGAATCCGGGACTGTTGGGAGGTATGCCCTAAACCACAGCGCCCATAGAGAGCTTGGCTGGATTCACTTGAGGATTCACTTGAGGAATTTTTAGCCACAACCAGGAGTGGGTTCAAAACACAGAAACATTACAGATCTTGTGTTGTGTTGGTTCTACTCCAGGTTTTAGTTTAAAATACTGAAGATGAGGCTCAAATACTGACCAAAATACTAGGTGTGAAGCCAGCCTTGGCGTTTTGTTTAGCCAGTGAAAAAAATGAGAAGAAAGTTGCAAGGTACGATATGTTTTTAAAGTAGAAGTCGGTCAAAAATTTAATTAATGTATTGTATTGCCGCCCTGGTGATCGCTAGATTGTCCAGGCAGCCCCTAGAGGATAGAGGCAGTTTGCTGCTGCTGCTGCTCCTATTCCACGAAACAGCAGCAGCATATCGTTGCTATCACAATCGTTTGTCTTTCAACATGTTGAAAGACAAACGGCAGCAACAATCAGCTGACATCGTTCATGTCAGCTAATCATTAACTTCTATTACACGGGACGATTATCGGCCGTAACGGCCGATAATCATAGCGTTTAATAGGGCTATTAAGGTCTCGCCATCAGTATAAAGTGTATGGGGGTCTCCTGAGACTCCACCGACATATGATATCGGTAGAAAAAGAGGTTGGGTATGATGGAATATCACTGCCAACCCCTTTTATTCTTAAAGAGATAAGCTTACGGCACCCCTCTTCATAGAAGATACAGTAATGGTTAGCCATGCTAAACATTCCCGTGTATGGGAAATCTCTAACAAACTCTGCAGTAAGCGGAAAGCAAAGTAGTAACATGCTTGTCCAGCTCCTTTCACTCAAATACACACACCCCCCCGCCGTAACTTTGTTTTCTTCCGGGAAGAGTCAGCCCAAGTTACAGTCTGAAAGCACTCATCATCTTCACCCCAGGAAGGTCAGCTCCCCATCCCTGAAGCCAGCTAAAGCCGCTATTACCCGGGGTGACTAGAGGAGCAAACAAGAGATGTCAGCTATTACATACGGTGGCAGCGAGCGGTAAGTGCAGGGGAGGCCGCAGGGAGCTGTCCGGGTGATCGTCTGGGCAGCCCATAGAGGATAGTGGAGCGACGGCAGCAGATTGTTGCTGTCACAGTCGTTTGTCTTTCAACATGTTAAAAGACTGCAACGATTAGCCAACATCGTTCGTGGTGGCTGATCGTTGCCTTCAATTACACAGGACTATTATCGGCTGTATACAGCCGTTAATCGTTCTGTGTAATAGGGCCGTGAGGAATTTCCCCTGGACTCTGCAGAGGTCTCTGACTTACCTGCAGGTTCTGTTTTAGGAGTGAGAATTACTTTGTTTAGTAGGTGGCAGCATCAGGTTCAAGGAAGACCTGGTTGTCATACCCCGGCACGGGGGTGACAGGTTCCCTTTAAGTCTTACACTTATGCCTCTATTACATAGGGAAATATCTGCCTGATTCGGCAGATAATAGCTCCATGTAATAGGGCCCTTAGAATGAGTGGCGAGAATGGAAACTGCAAGATTTGAGAATTATTATATTATATAGATATTATAATGGAGAATTACAATAATTGAACACAAGTTTAACACAAAAACTTGATGGGCAGCAGATAACAATGCATTTGAATGGCCGCAAGGTAGATCCAGCTATCGTTTGTGTGGTATGGCTGCAAGAATCATCGAGCCTTGTGAAGGCAATGTACACGAGCGCCAGTCCCGCTGATGGGCACTCGTCTGCTGCACATCATACCAGTGTAATGGTCACAGATAAATAATAAATGTTATTGCATAGACCGATTTTGGATACAAGAAGGAGAAAACTCGTAATGCAGCATAATAATAGAAGAAGTAGTCCACGGGTCCTGCCGAGACATGCACCCCACTAGAACCAGTTCTTGTACATTCCTCTGCAAGCAGCATCCTGCATCAAGAGGACCAGAAGAAGAGGAGAATACAAACTTTATGGTAAATCAGAATCCAGACACAGCAGGGGGGGAGATTTCTACCCTAAGAGAACTTACACAGACCAGTTTAGAACTTTCATTATCTTCAAATTACAATGTATACTGATTATACAAAAAGAAAAGTTTACTTTATTGTTTAGTGTATAATAGGCAGTATGTTATCGGTATGCTCACGGTTTATAGAACAAGATTGTAAGAATGCTGTCCATAGTACAAAAAAAAAATGGATACAGCATCTGGTACCACCATCCCAGCAACATAAAAATTAGGTCTCACAGATTACTGCATTGATACATATTATTAAAGGGGTACTCTGGGTACTCATTTGAAAATAATTAAGAGCACTTAATTAAGGGCATATAATAAAAAAGGCACCTGGCTGGAGTACCCCTCCCAACTTTGGAGAGAAAAAAATGTGTTTCCAAATTAACTGGTGTCAGAAAGTTATAGAAATTAGTAAGTTGCTTCTTTTTTAAAAGAAAAAAAAACAACAACAACAACAACAACAACAACAACAACCACCTCAGGCAGGAAGTGTTGTTTGCTTTCCAGTCTGACACAATGCTCTGCACTGCCACCTCTGTCCATGTCTGGAACTACCCATAAAAGACCTCTCCTGTTTCAGAATGGTCATGCTGTAGACAGAGGTGGCAGCAGAGAGCACCACATACAGAATTACACCTCACAAAACTGTAGTAACCTTAACATAAAAAAATATATATATACTCATGTAAGTTATTGCAACTATTTAAAGAGGGTATTCTTATCTCAACTAACACAGATAAACTTGTAGGACTTGATAAGTTAAATATTTTTGCAAATACATTCATTTAGCAAACTTGTCTCCTCCTCCTGATATAACCTCTCTGCTCTAAAATCCGTGGTCTGGCTAATGTATATACAGTGATACCTCTGTTCTCGAACTTAATTGGTTCATGAAAGCAGCTTGAGAACCCAGTAGTGTCTTCCTATAGGAAATAATGTAAATTTGTTTAACTGGTTTGAATACCCACCAATAATTACCTACAGTTCCAATATATATGATGGTACAGTGCCCAGTTTAATCCCTACAGTACAGAATAGCACTATACTGTACAGTACATTTTAAACAAGAAACATTCAACAAAACCAGCAATTATAGTACAGTAGTCACCAGCGCCCCACTCATCCTTCACTGTATAGTGCCCCCCCCCCACTCAGCATTGTAAAGGATGGGAGATGGTGGTGCACTGTCTGTTCTACTACTGTATATGCACTCCAGCAATCTTATAATGTCCTGTATGTGAAGCCTCTCCAGTGCTTAACTTACCAGGTACAACCCACCATACCCGCTCGCAAAAACGTCCAGATCCCGCTGTGTGTGTGTGTGTGTGTGTGTGTGTACACTATGCCTCTATACATCAGTGGTACCTTGGTTCTCAAACTAGGGCCAGCACAGTCAATTTTTTAAGCGCCCCCCCCCGGTTCCCGCCATCTGCAGTTAGGCTTGGTGCACTGGAGGCAGGCCCACCACCCCCAGTTCACCGATATTAGGCCTCAGTGCACCGAGCAGGCCTAACTGCAGATGGCAGGAATCAGGCAACAGGATGAAAAAATGGACAGCACCGCTGGGTAGTGGGACATTTAAGGACGCCTGGAAAACTGGGATTCAGCCATAGCCATAGGCTGTATCCCAGTTTACTAGGTGGTCCTCAGGCTGTATCCACCCTCTCCACGGAGCAGACAGACAACGGGAATCAGAAGCCAATAGTTTAGGTTCATACAAACCTGAACCTCAGCCAGTTCGCCCATCCCTAGTTGAGATGAGAATACCCCCTAAACATGAAGTGTAGCTTTAGAGTTACAAAATATTGCACTTCCTTGTTTATGGCAGCCTACATTATGTAACCTGTGCTCTCAAGATGTGCCGACAATGGTTCTATTCACAGACTACAGGCTGGCCATCATAAATACTGCCTAGATCTTGCTCACGGCACCCAATGGAACAGAGTGTTCCTATTGCTGCTCTATTACTGGAAACCCCTGCAAACTATATTAGACAACTGTATTCTGATAATCAGCTGCCTTCAAAGGTTATACATTGCTGGGGTGCAGAAAAAATACTGAATGACCCATACATATATACATATAGCGTTTCCTCTGGGTCCTCTGCTGAACCCTCTGGCCACTACTTCCAAGACGGACTCACCTTGGCAGTGGCAGCTTGCTCAGTCAATCACTGACTGAAGTGGGACCCAGCCACAGACAGTATCTGGCTGAGCTGGCAGCTAATGCTGAGGCAAGTCTATCTCCAAAGTGACCAGAGCATTCAGCGGGGGACCTGATGATGTCACAGGAGTACCACAGGACTACCTTTAGAGTATAAATACCTTTTTCTTTCAAATCAACTGGTTTCAGAAAGTTATATAGATTTGTAATTTACTTCTAGTTAAAAATCTCAAGTCTTCCCATACTTATCTATTGTATGTCCTGCAAGAAAATGTTATTTTCTTTTCAGTCTGACACAGTGCTCTCTGCTGCCATCTGTGTCCGAGACAGGAACTGTCGAAAGCAGGAGAGGTTTTCTATGGGAATTTGGGTGTTAGCAGAGACCACCAGGGGCGTAGCTAGGATTTGTGGGACCCCATAGCAAAAAAAAAAACTTTACGGGGCCCCCCTCCCATACGCACAACACGTGTGTGTGTGTGTGTGTGTGTGTGTGTGTGTGTGTGCGTGCGTGCGTGCGTGCGTGCAGGGGGGGGGGCCCGTATACACACAGGCTCTGTGATGTGGTCAAAAACTAAAATCTCGTGACCAGAGGCAGAAGCAGCTACAAAACTGACTGGCAGCGCAAAGAGACAATGGCTTCTTGTCAGTCCACTGTACCTAACTATAAGGGCCCATTAGGAGCCCTCATGGTTAAATACATAGGTGCAGGAGCCAACTACCTTGTGCTTAACCCCTTATGTACTGCAATGTGTAAGTGGACCAATGTTCTCTTACATGCTACAACACAAAAAAAAAAAAATTAGAAAGGAGATCTCTGCTTTACTGCTCCTGCACTTATAACCCCTGAACCCTGGCACATTTTCCTACTTGATTGCAGCAGCTGGAAAACAGAGGTCAGGGGTTATCAGAGGCGTGAAGCAAAGATCTCCTTGTCCTCTGCATATTAACCCTTTTTATGTTGCAGCATGTAAGTGAACACTGGGCCACTTACAGTGCAGTACATAAGTTGTTAAGCAAAAGGACACAGGAGACTTATCTTCCCTGTGCATCCCGCCCCCCACCTGCACTGGCACCATAGCAACTGCCTACCCTGCCTCTATGGTAGCTACACCACTGTAGAGCAATGTGTCAGACTGAAATAAACAACATTTCCTGCAGGACCTATATCAGCGGATAAGTATGGGTAAACTTGAGACTTTTAAATAGTAGTAAATAAAAAATCTATATAACTTTCTGAAGGCAGTTAATTTGAAAGAAAACGTTTTTCACTGGATAACCCCTTTAACCTCTTAAGGAGGCATGACGTACCGGTACGTCATACGTCTGCAAGAGGTGTTCAGAGCGGGGCCGCGTGGCAACCCCGCTCTGAACCGCCGCGACCCTGGGTGCTGCGTGTAGCCCGGGACCGCGGCTATTAGCGGGCACGGTCCGATCGCCATGCCCGCTAATTCAGTAATCGGATACAGCTGTCAACGTTGTCCCGCAGGAGCGATCCACACATCTATGCCGGCCGGGTGTCTGCTCCAAAATGGCGCTGATCCTGGCTCGGCACTCGGATGCTTCAGCCGAAAGCAAACGAGTGCCAAGCTCATTGATCTTTGCTGTATAAGTATACCACAAAGATGTCAATGATCAGGGGGGCTTCTAGTATAAGTGCAAAAAAAAAAAAGTGTTATTAGTAATAAAAAAAAAAGCCCCCTCCCCTAACAAAAGTTTGAATCACCCCCCTTTGTAATAAAAAGCGATCAAAAAGTCGTATATGCGCAATCAAGGTATTGATAGAAACAGCCCCATAGACCAAAAGATAAAAACGTTATAAGTATGGAAATGGAGCGATTTTGAAGGAACATATATTTGTTAACAATGGTTTGAATTTTTTACAAGCCATCAGATAAAAGAAAAGTTATACATGTTATGCTACGTTTACACGAAACGATAAATCGCCCGATCGTACGATTAACAATGTTGGAGTAACGATTTTCTTTTCACAACGATCAGCGTTTAGATGGTACGCTATATCGTACGGAAAATTTGTTCTGCGATCACTTAAGCCTATCTCACACTTTGGTTAAATCGGCGAACGGCTGTTCACACGGAACGATCTGCGAATTTTTTGAGAACGATCAACGACGATTTGAGAAGGTGTTGAAAGATCAAAATGAACGATTTCTCGCTCGTCGTTTGATCGTTCGCTTTGTTTACACGTACGATTATCGTTCGAATTCGATCGTTATCGTGCGAATTCGCAGAATAATCGGTCCGTGTAACGAGCATTATATATCATTGTAATCGTAACGACCAAGTTAGTTTTACCCCAGGGCGAATGGTGTAAAAACAAATACCCCCCAAATTTAAAAAAAATGTGTTTTTATGTTCAATTTCACCATACATTGAATATTTTCCTCGTTTCGCAGAGTACTTTATGCAAAAATTCAGCCTGTCATTGCAAAGTACAATTAGTGACGCAAAAAATAAGGGCTCATGTGGGTCTCTAGGTGGAAAAATGCAAGTGCTATGGCCTTTTAAACACAAGGAGGAAAAAACGAAAACGCAATTGGCTCTGTCCTTAAGAGGTTAAAGGGGGAACAGCGACAAAAAAAAATCTTTTATATCAACTTGTGTCAGAAAGTTATAGAGATTTGTAATTTACTTTGATTTAAAATCTCAAGTCTTCCAGCATGTATCAGCTGCTGTATGTCCTGCAGGAAGTGGTGGATTCTTTCCATTCTAGCTGTGTTCTCTGCTGCCACCTTTGTCCATGTCAGAAACTGTCCAGAGCATGATAGGTTTTCTATGTAGATTTGATACTGCTTTGGACAGTTCCTGAAAGAGATGGCAGCAGAGAGCACTGTGTCAGAACAAAAAGAGAGAGCACTTCCTGCAGGACATACTGCAGCCGATAAGTACAGAAAGACCTGAGTTTTGTAAATAAAAATAAATTAAAGGCTATATAACTTTCTGACACCAGTTGATTTAAAAGAAAAAAAATCAACAGCATTTCCCTTTACATTTAAAAAAAATGACAACAGATACTATAATATGTTTTGTGTGCTGACATTTAACACCACCACTGCAGTTGATATCCCTAAAATACGGTCTGTCTGGGGACACCCATCAGTGGAAACCCTGCAATGTCCAACCCAAACCTCAAAAGAACCTCAACGCCTTGACACATAAACAGGGATATTCCAAGTACCACTAACATGAGTGGTACAGTGACATGAAGGTGGTCCTGGAGAACCAGTTTCCTTCCCTCCGAGAAGAACTAATATTCATTACAAAATCCACAATAAACGTAATGGAGAAGAACGGACGCAATAGAATAGGTGACTCAGACACATGTTGGTTCCTTCTTGGATTCTGCTCATGTCACGCACATCCAAGTAAATGTTTAACTCCCTGTGATGTAAGCAGCCACCGAGAGGTCAGCTGTGACAACAGGGTGACACAGTGTATGTGTGCGACACTGCAAGCACCAGTGCTCTGTGTATAAAAGTCATTGGCATCAGTGCAACTCTCATCTATCAGTGTCACTAAGCTATAGCCATCGTACAGCAGACTCACAAAAGCAGACAGGCAGATTGGAGGGCTCAGTACAATACCATGTCTGTGACCACTTAACATGTACAAGCCTCTATTGAGTATAATACACTGCAAAAAAAAAAGCAACATTACTTCAGGAAGTGTTATGTTTACTAGTGTGGATTTTATTAAACGTTATCAACATCAATCTATTAGACTGTGTTCACATTACATTTTTTGTCATGATTTGTGACCTTACTGGGAGACATAGGACCACCAAACACAACAGAAAACGCAAGTTAAAAACACAACAAAAGCACACAGTGTGAACAGAGCCTTTGACTCCCAGATATCAGCTCTGTAGGTTCGTAAATTATGCAATTCAGTCTTTTAGAACTGGGCATATACTTGACTCATATACATATAAAAGTTGTTGTTTTTACAGAGGTAGTTCACTCCCAATTTTTTTTCTTTTATATCAACTGGTCCCAGAAAGTGCCAGAGATTTGTAATTTACTTCTATTACAAAATCTCAAGCCTTCCCATACTTATCAGCTGCTGTATGTCCTGCAGTGGTGTCTTTTCTCCAGTCTGACACAGTGCTCTCTGCTGCCACCAAATGTCCAGAGCAGTAGAACTTGAGATTTTGTTTATTAGAAGTATATTACAAATCTCTGGCAACAATTTTTTTTGGTCAACAACCACCATTGGTGTCAATTAAAATAAGACAATAACGGACGACTTTTAAAAAAGTAAACGGACACCTTTTCTCTCTTTTTTTTTTTTTTTTACTTATTGTGAACATAGCCAGTAGTTGTTTTGACACTTCAGACAAACTCTGTAAAATTTTTCTTAGGGGATCTTTGCAAGCTTAATAAAATCGTGACATTGCAGCTCAAGCTCATAACTTACTCAATAGCGTGGGTCCAACTAACAGGCCACCAGCAATCTCTAGAACAGGGATTAGGAACCTTCGGCTCTCCAGTTGTTTCAAAACTACAATTCCCATCATGCTTGGACAGCCTCAGCTGTCCAGGCATGATGGGAACTATAGTTTTGCAACAGCTGGAGGGCTAAAGGTTCCTAATCCCTGCCCTAAGCGGAAGAGGCTGCAACACAGCAGCACTGACACCTGTATTGTAGGGATTTGTTGACCCTTATTAATCATGAAGAACAAACCTTAATTTCTATATAAGTCCTGTTCTACTGTCCTCCATCAGTAATTGGGTGTCCATTCTCCTGCAGACCATTGCATTTAAACCCTCCCCCCCCCCGACCCATACACCGGCAGACAACTTACTGTTTTTTGACGTCCGTACTTTTGCAAGCAGCTTCTGCACAGTGCCAACATCACCGCTCTTTACAGCTTGGATCAGTTCATTCTCCCGACCCATCGCCAGTCAAACTATAAAGTCATCTCCAGCGCTCTGTCCATATAGTCACTAAAATCCTGAACTTGTAACCTTTCAAAGTATTGTCCACATTCAAACACAAGACATCCACCGGGTTATAGAGAGTCAAAGCAAGCTTATAAAGTCTGTGCAGAAGTGAGCGCTAACCTCGGGGGAAATGTCTGGGTTTCCAGAGTCGAATTCCCCCTTTTGATCTAATCCCTTGGACAGGTCCCATATCACATGCAGAGAATGCTAGCTTCAGCGTCTTGTCCATGAGCGATGGCAAGTTGCAATGTTATAGCGTACTCCATCATATAAACCTGGAAGTAGGAAATCCGTCTTGTATTAGTATTTTACGTTGCTTTGTGTTGTTGAGGGCGAGCCCTTTGATCCTTCCAGACTTGTGCTGGTCACTTCAGTAAACTTTTTCCAGACATAAGGATCCCAGGTGTAGCTATTACGTGTATTGTACTCGAGAGAAAAGGCCACTCATTCTTCCTTGGGCGCTAAATGATGTCACTGTATAGGAATAAAAAAGAGCAAATATTTGTGTTACCGTTTCAGCCTTCCACCTAGTAACCCCTCTAAGAAGCACGCAGAGGCCTGCTCTTCTCCGTATGTTCTTGTGAATTGTGGAGGTGTGTTCTGTATCAACCTGTCACGTATGCCAAATGTGTTTATTGTCAGAAGAAGAACCCGCCCATCATTACATAGTAGGAAACCTTGCACTATGCCTACGTAACTAATACTGCAATGCATTAAACAAATACACAAGCTACATGCCGCCCTTATCCATGTACACCTGTTCTGAGGAAAGGGTTACAATTAACCCATAGAAACCTTGTCTTCCTGTGCTACTTCCAGGCAGCTGGATCCCATTCATAAACCCGGAGACAGGAAACTCTGGGACCCCCCTCCGTACCCCCACACTTTCCTCCCACCATTCCACCCTGCAGACTACACGTAATGTAAGGAAGCTACAAGCCCAGCTTCTTAAGAACCATCTTAGAGTACAGGGAGCAATGGTCCTAGAATACTTGGGCTTGTGCCCATCCCATTCTTTTATCAGGGCAAAGACAAATCTACCAAGCTATAAACATGAGAGATGAGATTTTGTCGGAGACACTGCAAATCTGTTTAGGATTCAACACCATGCCTAGCGTGCCCTGTGCAGGCCAGGAACAAGGTTACGTCTGACAAGACATGTAAATGTGCCGGCAATAAATAAAACTCGACAGATGAGGGAGGCCGGCTTTCTATTTGCTGGATTTAGCCTCAGACACACCAGTTTTCTGGACCTGTACAGAATACCCCCCCCCCCCAGCTCTTGATTTAACCCTCAGGTTTAGAATGTCACCCAGAGCATATTTGCTGGGGATTTTCAGCAAGGAGTTGCCGATTTCTCCCGTTAAAAAGCAATATACCTGCATATTGAGGATTCTGCTGTGGAATTTTCCGTAGTGTGTGACACTACCATATGATACTACTTCAATCCTGGGATCAATATAACAGCAAAAAAAAAAAGATGATGCTTTGTTACAAGTGACCCTGGGTGCTGCCAAAAAAAAAAAAAAGAGCCATACTCACCTGCCTTGATACCCTGCTGCTGCTTTTTCAACAGCACTTAGTTCCTGTTTTTTTCCCATTTGTTAGGGTATGTGCACACTAAGTAAATCACGCAGATGACTTGCCGCGGATTCCACGGCTCGTCCCCGCGCACTCCTGCTTCACTGTCCGCCCGTCCCATAGACTCCATTCTATGGACAGGCACAAAAATGCCACAAATAATGCAGCCAGGTACTAGAATACATTACTTCGTAATACAAATGTTACCAAAACAAAATAAAAAATACCTGAAATGCACTAAAACTGTTTTTTAATGTTCCTTTTAAGTGTGTGTATAAATGGAAGCCTTATAGCTATTTACAGTAATTGCTCATTTCCAGGTCATTTTTAACTCCAAAAGTAGCGGAAACTGCAATGTGAACGCACTTTAAGCGCAAACACAACCATGAAGAGCTATGAGTGAGAAAGCTTAGGCAGGAATGAGAAGGGGGGTGTGGGGAGGGCTCCGAGCAAAACAAACATTCTTTACAGAACTAGGGCCATTAACCATTCCTGTGCCAGACATGACAGAAAATAATCCTGTGCTCATATCTATATGTATTTATATAGTCCAGCATAGAGGTCAGGAATACAAAGTGCCCTCGGCAGCCAATCAGAGGGCAGCTTTCATTTTTAAAACTTTCCGGCAGCCTGACAGCCGCGCTCTGATTGGTTGCTATGGGAAAAGTGTTGCACTCGGTGTGGGCACATGGGAGCAGCAGTATGTGGGTGTCTATATACGGGCGGCTGAACTTGATCTCACAATGGGGCAGAGCCTAGCAGCGCTCTGCACACAGCGCCCCCTTCTCCCCCCCTTGCCGAGTGGCTTTGATGTCTCCCACGTACAATAAAACTTGCGAGGACACGCGGAGCCCGTGGAGTCCGCCAGGACAAGGCGCGCCCGTAACTCACCCGCAGCCTGGGGCAGCCCCGGGAGCCGCCGGAGTGATCGCTCAGCCGACTTTGTGGGAAGTTTCCAGCAGTGTGAGGCAGCCAGCTCTCCCCAATCCCAGCAGGAAATCCCTCCCTTTCCTTGTGCTGCTCGGCTGCCTTCCTCCTGTCCCTGCTCCTCCCTCTAGATCCTCATGAAGAGGAGGTCTGAGGTCTGTGCTGGCTCCCCTCCAGCCTCGTGTGAGGAGTGGGGTAGTGGGAGAGCCGGGCTCCACTCACGGGCTGTGGGCTGGAGCTGCTCAGGACAGGCCGCCAACCTGTCCCTCCCTCATAGATACAGAGTATACAGTGACTGCACCAAGCTGAGTGACAACAACATTAGCTGTCACCCAGTTATTCTATTGTATCTTGTCAGACACTTTCTTATGTGACAGATATGGATTTTACCCTTGTATTAAAGGAGTACTGTGTAGAATAAAATACATTGCTTTATTAAAGTTATACTACTTTGTAATATAATTTTATTAAAATAAATAGATGTATAGTTTTTTTTATTTATATATACAGGTTGGTTGAGTGGCAGCAGTAGTAAGGGGTGACAGGGACCCCTCTGCAGGGCTATGTAAGCTGTGCTGCTCCCCACTGCCTGGGGTTCGCTGCCCAACATGATGGCTGTGTGCGGTAAATGGTGATAATAATCATCGCTCCCCCTACAGAGGCCATCTGCTGTGCTCCCTCATAGTAATAATGCCCCATGCTTTGTACCCCCATACAATAATGCCCCTGATGTGCCTCTTATACTAATAATGCCCCATGCTATGCCCCCACATAGTAATAATGCTCCCTAATGTGCCCTCCATATAGCAATAATGCCCCTGCTGTGCCCTCAATATAATAATGCCCCCAATGCTGAGTCCTCCATATAGTAATAATACCCCTGCTATTTCCTCAATATAGTAATAATGCCCATGCTGTGCCCCCACATAGTAATTATGCCAACTGTTGTGCCCTCCATATAGTAATAATATACCCCCTATAAATTCCCCCTCCCTGCTCTGCCTTTAGTAATAATGTCCCCCTCAGTATAAATGCCTCCTGCCTGCTCTGCCCTTAGTAATAATGCCCCCCATGCTGTAACCCCACCTGCTGTGCACCAATAAAAAAAAATCCTACTCACCTAATCCGGGTTGTGTGGCTGCAGGGAGCAGCTCTCCTTCCTCTTTGGGCTCCATCTTGCGAGCAGCGGCCACAGAACCTCCAGCAGGCGTGATGATGTCACATCATCACACCTGCCAGAGAGGTCACGTCCCATAGGCTGCTGGCATGAAATGTGGGCGGCCTATGGGATTGAAAGTAAGAGCAGAACACTGACAGGTCCTGTTCCTACATTCGGCTGAATTGAATGTTGAACATCAAACTGATCAGTATATAATACAATTGAAAGTCAAACTTATGGGTATATCCCTAGAAGCTGCGTGGCCGCAGCTTCTAGAGATATTAAAGTGACACCCTTGGCAGGTTTTTTGGCACCCCAGTGTAAGGCGGCACCCCAGTTGGGAAACGCTGCCATAGGATATGAGGAATATTGGGTCAGTTTTCAGCCAAGTGATAATTGTGATGAATTTTTATGCCATAAAATATATAGGGAAAGCTCTCTGAATATCGGGTACTGTCTTAACATAGGCAATTGATGCCAGATGGTGATTTTATATGACTAGTACTGATATAGAGAGTAAAGGCCCTATTCCATGGAATGATTATAGGCTGTATTCGGCCGATAATCGCCCCATGGAATAGAAGGCAACGATCATGTCGGCTGATCGTTGCAGTTGTTTGTTTTCTAACATGTTGAAAAACAAACGACTGATATAGCAGCGACCTGCTGCCGTCGCTCCGTGGAATAGGAGCGTCGGCAGCAGACACTGCTATATGCTATGGGCTGCCCGGACGATCAAGCGATCACCCGGGCAGCCCCCCCGCAGCTCCCTGTGCCCCCTCCCCCCCCCCCACACACACACACTCACCCGCTCACTGCCGACGCGTGGAATAGCTGACAGCGCTTGTTTGCTCCTCCAGTTGCCCCGTGGAATATCCACTTTAAAGTGTAACTGTCATTTAAAGTGACTGTACCACCAGGCCCAGGCTGAAGCACTGGAGGTGGGCCAACCCACCCTTAGTGGGAGGAAACCCCAGCCCCCTATGATAGGGTTCTATTGATTCTAATGAGTGACGTCATGGAGGGGCTGGGGTTTCTTCCCACTAAGGGCAGGTCGGCCCGCCTCCAGTGCTTCAGCCTGGGCCTGGTGGTACAGTCACTTTAAACAAACTTTTGACATGTCATAGTGACATATTGTATTGTGTAATGACTGGACAGACACGAAGGCAGGGTAAAGCCCTGGCGCTGAATCCACTAGTCTGTACCTGCCTTTTGGGGAACCCGAATCTTTCCCCATCAACATGACGGCACCATGGAGAGAGGGACCCCGCCCCCAGGGACAGGAAACCTAGAGTATAAAAAATTTAGGCCCTCCTCTCATCCTCAGTGGTTTCCTGTCCCTGACGGGAGACCTGGAGTACAGAGGCTCTGCGGAGTCTCCAAAGAACAGATGCCGGGACCTCTCTCCTGCTGGGCCGCCCTAGTTGGGGTGTGCTGAGGAGGTCCAGAGGGGATGCAGGGGCCTCCCAGAGAAGACCGACTCACCGTTCCTCCCGGACGCGGTGTCGTCCTGAGGCCGGGAACCGGACAGACCAGGGCAGCTCAAAGACACTGCGGCGAATGAGCTACTTCCGGTTCGGAGGCTGGGATTCCCTATGGGTGCGAGGCAGTGACGTCGCGCGGGAATCCCGGCCGGGACGCGCCGGAGGGGACGTAGCACGCCGGTCAGAGTACTTCCGGGGCTGGCGGCTGCAGATCTTTCAGGCTGAGTGAGTCGGCCGGCGCTCGGAGCAAGTAGCAGCAGTAGCAGCCATGCTTCTCCCCCCGTTGGGGGTGGTGAGATGACTTCTGTTTGTTTGTTTCCTCTGTATCACATATTTATGGGCTTTCATTATGATTAAAGGAGAAGTCCGGCCAAAATTAATTTTTGATATGTTGTTACTTATGAAAAGTTATACAAATTTCTAATGTACATTAATTATGGGAAATGCTCATATACTGCTATTTCCCTTAATTTAGTAGATCAGGAAGTGTTAGAAATATCTCTGAAGAAGTGACGTCACGACCCAGGGTGTAATTCCTATGGAGTGTCCAGCAGGGGGCGCTCTCTATATAGAAGTCTATGGGACTTTATTGTTTCTATGGGTTTCTATGTAATGTAATGTAATGTAATGTAGTGTACAGTGCTTTATTGAATGAATACATCTATGGAATACTTTGGGGAGCAAGTGTCCTTGCTCCCCAAAGTATTGCATAAATGTATTCATTCAATACATTCAATACACAGTAAGCCCGCCGATCCGCCGCATTTCCGCCGAATTTCCGCCGCATTCCCGCCGATCCGCCACACGCTGATCCGCCGCATTCCCGCCGATCCGGACCATATACATTGAACTACAGCTCCCATCATCTGCTTCTAGTATGAACAGGTGATGGGAGCTGTAGTTGGGTAATGGATATGACATGCCGCCGGGCGCAGGGGGGAGCCGCTCAGTACACAGGAGCGCTCCCCCCTCCTCCTTCCGTGATAACTTCCGCCTATACCAATGCTGACTCCCTGCCTGGCCGCCGCTCTCCGCTCTCCCCCCCATACATACCGGCTCCCGATGCATCCTGGTGTCCGCGCTGATGCCGGGAGCCGGTATATGAGAGCGGAGAGCGGCGGCCAGGCAGGGAGTCAGCAGTGCTATAGGCGGAAGTTATCCCGGAAGGAGGAGGAGGAGAGGGGAGCGCTCCTGTGTACTGAGCGGCTCCCCCCTGCGCCCGGCGGCATGTCATATCCCTTACCCAACTACAGCTCCCATCACCTGTTCATACTAGAAGCAGATGATGGGAGCTGTAGTTCAATGTATATGGTCCGGATCGGCGGGAATGCGGCGGATCAGCGTGTGGCGGATCGGCGGGAATGCGGCGGAAATTCGGCGGAAATGCGGCGGATCGGCGGGCTTACTGTGTATTGAATGTATTGAATGAATACATTTATGCAATACTTTGGGGAGCAAGGACACTTGCTCCCCAAAGTATTCCATAGATGTATTCATTCAATAAAGCACTGTACACTACATTACATTACATTACATAGAAACCCATAGAAACAATAAAGTCCCATAGACTTCTATATAGAGAGCGCCCCCTGCTGGACACTCCATAGGAATTACACCCTGGGTCGTGACGTCACTTCTTCAGAGATATTTCTAACACTTCCTGATCTAATAAATTAAGGGAAATAGCTCTATATGTGCATTTCCCATAATTAATGTACATTAGAAATTTGTATAACTTTTCATAAGTAACAACATATCAAAAATTAATTTTGGCCGGACTTCTCCTTTAATTGCAGGATGAAAGTGCCAAGCGCTCGAGGTCCTCTAGGCATAGAGAGTGCAGGATTTGTAAAGATAAATTAAAGTCTGATTACAACAAGCCCACATGTGAAGAGTGTATTTCCAGAATGGTTAGGGCTGAAGTCCCTTCTATGGAGGCTATTATCTCATCTGTAAAAGATATTATTAAGAGTGAGATCCAGAATTCCTTAAATAATATTAGACCTACACCAACGCCTCCTCTCCCGCTACCAATAGTTATGTGTCAACCTCCTCCTGATGAAGAGGTGCCAGGTCCCTCCAGAGCTCCACTTGAAGGTTTTGGTGAAGCTGAAGATGAGGGAGTAATAACAAAAGAGGGTTCAGGAGCAGAGGGCTCGGACTTCTCCGACACAGATATTGGGGGAACACCTCTCTTTTCTATTGAGGATATCAGTGCTCTAGTAAAGGAAGTTAGAGCTACTATGGAATTGGAAGAAGTTAGAGAACCTAAATCTGTACAGGATATAATGTTTGGAGGACTAGACACTAAAAAACAAAGAGTTTTTCCGGTGCATAGAACAATTTCATCACTTATTACAAGAGAGTGGAAAAAGCCAGAAAAAAGGGGGTTCATTCCTAGAGCGGTTAAAAGAAAATACCCGTTCGACGAATCAGAGAATCCTTCCTGGGATAAACCGCCTAGCATCGATGTTTCTATAGCCAAAATGTCCAGAAAGGGAGCTTTACCTTTTGAAGACCTAGGAACCTTAAAGGATCCTTTAGACAAAAGAGCAGACGCTTTTTTAAAGAAATCCTGGGTAGCTTCCACAGCCTCATTTAAACCTAACATTGCAAGCACATGTGTAGCTAGGTCTATGATGGTATGGCTCAGTAAACTAGAACAGGACATACAGGCAGGAGAATCGGGGGAAAAGCATTTACCCATGTTAAAGAAATCTGCGGCTTACCTTTCAGATGCTTCAACTGACGCCTTGCGCTTCTCGGCGCGTTCAGCAGCTTTATCAAATTCGGCCAGAAGAGCCCTATGGTTAAAAAATTGGTCGGGAGAACCAGCATCGAAAGCTAAGTTGTGTGGTATACCTTGTGAAGGCAATTATTTGTTTGGTTCTTTTCTAGATGACCTACTAGACAAAGCGTCAGATAGAAAAAAGGGGTTTCCCTATTCCTCGCAAAGGAGTCACTACCAGTCCTTTCGGAACAAGGGAAAAGGTGGATTCCAGAGGAAAGGGCCAGAAACCTCTGGAAAAGGGAAAGGAAAAGCCAGAGGGTATATGTTCTCTCAAAAGACAGACAATTCCAAGAAACCCTCTGCCCAATGACGCCGAGCCACGAGTGGGGGGCAGGTTGGCTCAGTTTGCTCAGGAATGGGAAAAGATCTGCGGCAGTTCCTGGGTGTTACAGTCCATTCGAGAAGGAGTAAATATAGATTTCCATTCATTGCCTCCCACTCGTTTTATAATAACAAAGAGTCACTCGGGAGAAAAGGGCCAACATCTATTGGAGACAGAGGTCAGGACTCTCATGGAGAAGGGAGTACTGATACCAGTTCCAAACGGGGAAGAATCACAAGGTTTCTATTCAACCCTGTTCCTAATACAAAAACCGGACAAATCCTACCGAGTAATCATAAACTTAAAACCATTGAATCAGTTCATAAAATACCAACGATTCAAAATGGAGACAATAAAAAGCACAATAAATCTTCTTTATCCAAATTGTTTTATGGCGTCTGTCGACCTAAGAGATGCCTACCTGCACGTGCCAATTCATCAGAAATTTCAAAAATACCTCAGAATAGCAATCTGGATAGACAAAGTGCTTCTACACTTACAATTTCGAGCCTTACCATTCGGGATATCAATTGCCCCGAGGGTTTTCACAAAGATTATTGCGGAAATGGCAGCTCATATAAGAGAAGAGGAAGGGTTGTTCATTCCGTATCTGGACGACTTTCTGCTTGTAGCGGAAAGCAGGGGCAAACTGCAGATAATGATAAAAAGAGTCCTAGCCATTCTACAGAACCTGGGCTGGATCATAAACGAAGAAAAATCCTCTCTAGTCCCTGCAACGAGGAAGAAGTTTCTGGGAATAATACTGGACTCAGTAATGCAGAGATCTTTTTTGCCAAAGGAGAAAATTCAGAAGTTGCAGCATGCAGTAAAAACACTAATTCAAAATCCAAAAACGTCCATAAGGAACGGTATGTCCTTGTTGGGTCTGTTTACGGCCACCATTCCCGCAGTAGCCTGGGCTCAAAACCATTCCCGACATCTGCAGGCAGAGTTATTATCAGTATGGGACGGCTCACAAGGAACTCTAGACAGTTTTTCATGGTGGCTTACGGAAAAGAATTTATCAGCAGGTCTGAGCTGGGTTAATAAATCCCTTAAAGTCATTACCACAGATGCGAGTCCCTGGGGATGGGGAGCACATCTGGATCACCGCAATTTCCAAGGCCCCTGGTTGGAACAGCATACCTTTGGGTCTTCAAATCAAAAAGAATTAGCTGCAGTTCACCAAGCTTTGCTGGCAGCAAAGAAATTCATTTATAAAACAGATGTAAAAATTATGTCAGACAATTCTACTACAGTTTCTGTGATCAATAGACAGGGTACAACTAGAAGTCAGGGTTTGCTTAACCTGTCTTATGATATCTTTTTATTTGCAGAAAACAACTTGTTAAGTCTTTCCGCAGTGCACTTGAAGGGGAGCATGAATACGAGAGCGGACTTCCTGAGTCGTCACCAATTACATCAAGGAGAATGGCAGCTAAACCCTGCAATATTCCGAATGATAACAGACCTATGGGGGGTACCAGTCGTGGACTTATTCGCAACCCGTCAGAACAGGCAAGTCAAGCTTTTTCTTTCATTGTCCCCAGCAGACCGGCCCCTAAAAGTAGATGCATTAGCTCACCACTGGTCATGGAGCCTTATGTATGCCTTCCCTCCACTAGCACTCATTCCCCGAGTGTTGAAGAAAATAAGACAAGACAAAGCCAAGTTAATTCTAATAGCGCCATTCTGGCCACGGAGAGCATGGTTCTCGTCTCTTCAGAGTCTGTCAGTAGCGGACCCATGGGTGCTGCCGGAGCAGGAAGATCTTCTTTTTCAGGGACCCATCTTGCATCCCAGTGTGAAGCAACTGCACCTGACAGCAATGGCGGATTATAATGTAGGCGGTTTGGGCGGCCGCCCGGGGCCCGAGGCTCCGGGGGGGCCCATGCCTTGCCGCCCACATTATAATGCCGCCCGGGAGGCCCCCTCGCCACTGCACTCTTGTGACCGCAAGCATTGTTTCGCTTGCGGTCACAAGAGTCTCCGGCTGCCTCCGTCTGATGCGCGGCTGCCGGGGGTGTCCGGTCCTCTCCCCGGCAGCGCGCGCATCACACAGCTCCTAGTGCCGCCTGGGACCCTGTCTTCCGGTACTGGGAGCGCACGTACCGGAAGTCAGGGCCCAGGCGGCACTAGGAGCTGTGTGATGCGCGCGCTGCCGGGGAGAGGACCGGACACCCCCGGCAGCCGCGCATCAGACGGAGGCAGCCGGAGAGAGGATCGACGGGGGAACGCAGGGTAGGTGAGTTATATTTTGTTATTTTTGTGTTATTTACTCACTGGGGGGGCATCTATAAAGGGGGGGGGAAAGAGGGGGACCATCTATAAAGGGAGGGGGGAGAGGGGGACCATCTATAAGGGAGGGGGGGAGAGGGGGACCATCTATAAGGGAGGGGGGAGAGGGGGACCATCTATAAGGGGGGAAGAGGGGGACCATCTATAAGGGAGGGGGACCATCTATAAGGGGGGAAGAGGGGGACCATCTATAAGGGGGGAAGAGGGGGACCATCTATAAGGGGGGAAAGAGGGGGACCATCTATAAGGGGGGAAAGAGGGGGACCAGCTATAAGGTGGGAAAGGAGGACCAGCTATAAGGGGGGAAAGAGGGGGACCATCTATAAGGGGGGAGAGGGAAGAGGGGGACCAGCTATAAGGGGGGAAAGGAGGACCAGCTATAAGGGGGGAAAGAGGGGGACCAGCTATAAGGGGGGAAGAGGGGGACCAGCTATAAGGGGGGGAAAGAGGGGGACCAGCTATAAGGGGGGAGAGGGAAGAGGGGGACCAGCTATAAGGGGGGAAAGAGGGGGACCAGCTATAAGGGGGGAGAGGGAAGAGGGGGACCATCTATAAGGGGGGAAAGAGGGGGACCATCTATAGAGGGGGAAAGAGGGGGACCAGCTATAAAGAGGGAAAGAGGGGGACCATCTATAAGGGGGGAAAGAGGGGGACCATCTATAAGGGGGGAAAGAGGGGGACCATCTATAAGGGGGGAAAGAGGGGGACCATCTATAGAGGGGGAAAGAGGGGGACCATCTATAAGGGGGGAAGAGGGGGACCATCTATAAGGGGGGAAAGAGGGGGACCATCTATAAGAGGGGGGGAAAGAGGGGGACCATCTATAAAGGGGGACTATCTCCTATAGGATTAGCACCCTCCTCTCCTGACATCCTCTGTGCTGCTGGGACCTCCCCTATAGATCAACACCCTCCTCTCCTGACAACCTCTGTGCTGCTCGGTCCTCTCCTATAAGATCAGCACCCTCCTCTCCTGACATCCTCTGTGCTGCTGTGACCTTGGGGGGGGCAACATCAGGGGACCAGGTGAGGTGGCGATATGTTTATTGGGGACAGTGGAGGTGGGGTGGGCAATGCTTACTGGGGGTAGCAGCAAGGGACCAAACATTATGTTTATTGGGGCCAGCAGGGAGGGGAGGCAGGCAGTGTTTATTGGGGACAGTGTGTGTGGGGGGGGGGGGGGGACGCAGTAGCAGATTATAATGTGGGCGAATTGACTGGGGGGGGGGGGTCGGGGGGGGCCCAGGTTGGGTGGACAGCCCCGGGCCCAGAGTACATTTAATCCGCCACTGCCTGACAGCATGGCTTTTGAAAGGATGATCCTTAGAACTCATGGCCTTTCTGATGCAGTAATTACCACTCTACAGAAAAGTAGAAAGGCATATAAGATCTACAGACTATAAGACTTACATAAACCAAATATTGCCCAGGTGCTGGATTTTCTACAAAAGGGTCTAGAGAAAGGACTAAAACCAGCCACGTTAAAGGTTCATGCTTCAGCACTAGGGGCATTGTATAATCAGCAGGTGGCATGTGATCCATGGGTCATGAGATTCTTTAAAGCGGCAGCCAGGTTCTCCACCACAGTTAGCTGTGCCGTCCCACCATGGGATCTAAGTTTAGTACTAAAAAGCCTAACAGATGCTCCGTTTGAGCCACTCACGGAAATTTCACTAAAGAATTTAACATTAAAAACAGCGCTTTTGGTTGCAGTCACCTTGGCCAGGAGAGTAGGAGAATTGGCAAATATGTCCTGTTGTGAACCTTATACAAAAATCTTATCGGACAGAATAATTTTTAGCCCCGATCCAGCCTTTCTTCCAAAGGTAGTGACTGATTTTCATAAATTTCAGGACATTGTTTTGCCATCTTTTTGTGAGAATCCATCTAACGATAAAGAAAAAGAATTCCATTGCCTAGATGTCAGAAGAGTGGTTTTGCAATACTTGGAATCTACCAGGCAATTTAGGAAGTCCAGATCACTGTTCATACAGTTCTCTGGAGTCAATAAGGGATGTAAGGCAAGCAGTGGCTCCATTTCCAGATGGATAAGACAGGCAATATGCGCTTGTTATTCGGTGGCAGGGGTTCCTCCACCACTTAGGCTTAGAGCTCATTCCACCAGGGCAATAGCTACTTCCTGGGCGGAGAGGAGGGACGCTTCTATTGCTCAGATCTGTAGGGCGGCGGTTTGGTCTTCACCCCACACTTTCTTCAGGCACTATAGATTAGATTTATCTGATTTATCGGGTGTTGCCTTTGGTAGGAAAGTCTTACAGGCCATTGTCCCCCCCTAGTGGTTTCTTCACTGGTACTCTCTCCATGGTGCCGTCATGTTGATGGGGAAAACAGAAATTACTCACCGATAATGATGTTTCCTCGAAACATGACGGCACCACCACATTCCCACCCTTTTTGGTGCTATCTCACTTTTTTCACGAGGGTGTACAAAAAAAAAAAAAAAAAAAGGACATATATATATTGCATGATTATTAGTTGGTGAAGGTATGGTATTATTATCCTTGTACTAACCAGGGCTCTCTTCGGTCTCTGTAAATCACTGAGGATGAGAGGAGGGCCTAAATTTTTTATACTCTAGGTTTCCTGTCCCTGGGGGCGGGGTCCCTCTCTCCATGGTGCCGTCATGTTTCGAGGAAACATCATTATCGGTGAGTAATTTCTGTTTTCATAGGCCGGCCCCATCCTGAAGACTGCAGGCTACACTTGATACTGTGCACACACAAGACAAGGACAGGACAAACAAAACACAATATAAAAAGGCTAGGGGCATCGCAAAACCAGATAAGGATAGCTAGAGTAGGCGCTCCAGAAGAAGAGTAGATACTTATGGGAGCTGAAGTCCCGGCCCCCGGTCCTCATTGGGGCAGGGACTTCAGCCTCCCCCATTAACCAGAACTGACTAGCAGTAGCAGCACCTGCCAGTCAGCATATTTAATATATGAGACAGCTGAGGGGGGGGGGGGTTGATACGCCATTGGCACGCCCAGGTGCTGACAGCTGCGGCGGATGCCCAGCTATCACTGACAGCCAGGCCCCACTTCGAGTATGTTACCCAATCATATAATGGAGGCTATGTGATGAGCGGAACTTAGAGTGGGAGCATGAGGGGAGCGAGCGGCAGATTCCACACAGAGTTTTCCGCCAATATATCCTATCCTACAGTATATCCTATCGCTTGGTAATTCTTTTTATTGTCACAAGGTAATTATTAATGTTAATGTATTGCTGATCAGTACATATTGAAGCCTGCAACCTTTCTAGAAAGAAAAAGGAGTCTGGCTTGGCATGTATTTTGGTCAGCATTTTAGCCAAAACCAGGAGTGTAAATGACACAGAATAAAATTATAATGGAAACATTTCATCCCAGCTTAAAAAAACTGAAAAAGAATTATGATTGTATGTGAAATATTACATTCCTGTGTCTTTTTTTTTTCTCCATTAGAGTTCATGTGGTGATCACAAAACACTCAGGCCATCTTGAATGTCCGTGGACGCTCTATGGTTGAATGCATCACGTGTACGTTTACTGTGAACACTACTGTTGCCTCCAATCTGTCAGGGTTTGACAATGAGTGTGGATCCCTGCTTTCCTGCCTGCCAGCTGGCCAGGGTGGTTTCAGAGTGACAAGAAGGCTTTGACATATGACCTTATAGTTGTGGGACTCATGTAAATAAGGAGTACTGTTGTGCTGGTTGACCACAAAAAAATTAAATACAATGTAATGTATAGTCCTGTCCAATTGATATGTCATATCATATGATACTATGTCATATGATACGTGTAAGAGAAATATAGTGGTGATGTATTCACAAAATGTGTTTTAGCCTGAGAAACCTCTACAGAGTTTAAAGGGGTTATCCAGCACTACAAAAACATGGCCACTTTCTTCCAGAGACAGCCCCACTCTTGTCTCCAGCTTGGGCGGGGGTTTTCTGCTCATTTCCATTGAAATGAATGGAGCTTAAAGGGGTTATCCAGCGCTACAAAAACATGGCCACTTTCCCCCTACTGTTGTCTCCAGTTTGGGTGGAATTTTGAAACTCAGTTCTATGGAAGTAAATGGAGCTTAATTGCAAACTGCACCTGAACTGGAGACAACAGTAGGGGGAAAAGTGGCCATGTTTTTGTAGCGCTGGATAACCCCTTTAATTGCAAACCGCACCTGAACTGGAGACAAGAGTCACTGCTGTAGCATCAAACACAGGTGCATCAGTACAACAAAATACTGTGAAACTTGATGTAAACAATAAAGAGGCCTCTATAATAGGTGATCAGCGAGGATGCCGAAAATCAGACCCTCGCTGAACTAATATTCATATCCAATCGAAAGGATAGGACATCAATTATCAGGACATCAATTATCAGAGCCTGGATAACCCCTTTGAAATGGCAGGGACAGAAATGTCTGGGAATTCAAATGAATAAGAACATTCCAGACATTGACACAAGGACTCAACCTACCAGCTGTATTAGTGACCCATTATGTTGACACATGTAACACCCCTGTGCCAGACTGAATCCAAGTTCTGCACTCCTAGGTGATCATCCCTAAAGCAGGTGGTTAGCAGACATGACATTCTTCCGTACCAGACAAGTCTCTAATAGGGAGTAGATGAATTAGGAGAAAAATTCAAATACCCCAAGCTAGACAATATAGACAATATATAAAGGGAATGTGTCATTATGTTAAGTGTACAAACACACTGGGCGTATCCACAGCGGATCCCTGTCCTGTACACTTTTTAGAAAAACATAAAAGATTGTCAGCAGAAAAAGACCACTTGGTCCATCTAGTCCGCCCCCTTAGTATGTTCCTTCTTATTATGTTAGGATAGATATATGTTTATCCCAGGTAGGTTTACATTAATTTATTGTGGATTTACCTACCACATCTGCTGGAAGTTTGTTCTAAGTATCTACAACTCTTTCAGTAAAGTAATATTTTCTTATGTTGCTTCTGATCTTTCCCCTGAAATAACCTTAGATTGTGTACTCTTGTTCTTGAGTTGTTGTTTTTGTTTTTTAATTAAAAACACTGCCTTCTTGAACCTTATTTAGTCCTTTAAAGGGGTAATGCGGCGCTAAACATTTATTCACAAAAAAACACACATTACAAAGTTATACAACTTTGTAATGTGTGTTATGTAAGTGAATGGCCCCCTTCCCCGTGTTCACCCCCAACCCGGAAGTGTGGTGCATTATACTCACCACATTACTGTCAACCCGGCCGCCATCTTGAGACAATGACGATATCTTCGGGAGGCCGGCCGAACCACTCCAGCCGTCCCTCATGCCGGCCCCACTCTGCCGCGTCATCAGCAGCTCAGCCGCGATTGGCTGAGCATAACTGTTGTATAACTTTGTAATGTGTGTTAATTTGTGAATAAATGTTTAGTGCCGAACTACCCCTTTAACATATTTAAAGGTTTCAACCATGTCCTCTCTTTTACTTCTTTTCTCGTGACGATAAAGATTATCATGAAAAACACGGCACTTCCTGTTTTCTGACTTTTTTTCCCCCTCAAAAAACTGTCAGAAAACAGGAATTCCTGTGTATCCCAGGCCATCTAAGCGCTCACAAAGAGAAGGCAGTCATGTGATTGATGAACACACTGAGGTGTGACTCTCTGTACTGGTCAAAATTCCTGTGTTTAGGGCGCCTTCACATGTACTGGATTCGTGAAGTTGAATGGGGTTACATATCCGCAGCGGAATTTAAACCAGCAGTGAGTATGTAACCCGGCCCCTCCCCCCCGCAGGCTGCCACCCACGCCCAGAGCATACATTACCTGCTTGGCGCTGTAGCTGTGTGTGAGGCTCCCGTCAGTCCCCATCAGCCAATCAGTGCATGGCAGCACTGATTGGCTGATGGGGACCGACGGGAGTCGGGAGCCTCACACACAGCCAGGGCGCCAAGCAGTTAATGTATGCTCTGGGTGTGGGGGGTTAAAAGGGCAGGGTTACATACTCGCAGCAGAATGAAAATTCCACTGCAGGTATGTAACCCTATTCAACTTCACACTACATGGATTCACAGCAGATTTGAAATCGTGAAATCTGCTGCGAATCCGGTACGTGTGAAGGTACCCTAAGTCAACCAGCACAAGTGAGAAAATCTGCCTTTCGGAGACTGGACCTGGATTACTGGTAAGCATAAGAAAAGAGCCAGCCTCCTAAATTAACCTAATTAAGATTTACCTGTATATAAGGAGGCTACAAACTCTGTGGAGTTTACTCTGGAGAGTTGACTACTGGTAGAAGCAGCGTGGCAGAAGTGAGTAGTTAAAAAACTGCAGTAGTTTGAAAACAGCAGGAGTTTGGTAACTGCAAGAGATTCTTTTGTTTTTTTCAGTACTTGCTTTCACTTGTTCTTAAATGATGTCTGGTTTGGTGCAGTGTAATTCTTGTTTGGCTGTAGTTTTCCGTAAAACCCTTTGGGACTTGGGGTGCTGTCCAGTTTGCATGCAGATTTCTGGTTTACGTTGTGAAATTTCTAGGCTGCAGTCCTTAGTCTGTATACTTCAATCTGATGTGAGGAGACTATCCCAGCCAGGAGTTGCTGTGCAGCCCTGTTACCAGCCACCACTTACTCAAAGACCTCCGAGGAAAAGGGCGGTTTGGAAAACAGTTGGTTCAGGTAGGTTGCGAGCTGTAGAGCAGAAGCATAGCACGTTTGGCCTCTCTGTGCAGAATTGTTGTAGTGTTCTTGCTGATATAGATAGAGATGCTGTTGCTGTTGGAGACATGGCTGCTCAGGTGATTTCCAATGGGGATGTTGTTTTGGATGGGCCACTGAGGGCAGAAGTAAAGGTTAGTAAGAAGAGAAGGCATCTTCTAGTTGGTGACTCGATTGTTAGAGGTGTTGTGGTAGGACAGGAGGAGGATGTGTTTAGAGAGGTGAGATGTCTCCCAGGTGCTACTGTCAGGAGGGATAGGAGACGGATTGTGAACATTGTGAAGGCTGCTAGTACAGATAGCAAGGTTGATCTGGTGGTTCATCTTGGAACCAATGACTTGTCCCAAGGAGATGTGGATTTGGTTAAAAAGGAATTTCAAACTTTTAGTCTGGAGCTGGGCAAGATAACGGATTCTGTGACATTTTCAGAGGTTTTGCCGGTCTGTAATCAGAACAAGGCGGCATGTCGTATCTCAGAGTTTAATGCATGGTTAAGGCAGTGGTGTAAGGCAGAAGGTTTTGGGTTTGTTAGTCATAGCTTTTGCAAGTGGTGCAAAAAGGAGATGTTCAAGAGGGATGGTTTGCACCCATCACACATAGGTACACAGGTACTTGGTGATGAATTCAGATTGTTTTTGGACAGACATTTAACCTCTAGCCGCACCAGGCAGTTATAGTACGTCCTGGCAGGAGGTTACTTTGCGCACCAGGACGTACTATAACTGACCGACTCCCGATGCTCACTGTTTACACAAACAGTGACCGGGAGCCGAAACTAAACTGTCAGCTGATAGCTAACAGTTTAGTGTAGCTGCTGCTGGACCCTTTGAAGGTGTCCAGCACAGCCAATCACCGGCATCAGTGGATCGGTAACGATCCACTGATACCGGTGAATCGAAAGATAAACCCCCGGGTCCCGGTCTCTGTCGAGTTCCGGGATCCGGGGGAAGCTGCTGCCGATCCGTCCCGCCCCCCTGCCGAGTCTGCCGATGTCCCGCCCCCCCTGCCGTGTCAGCCCCCGGGCCATACCCCTGCCTCCCGCTGTGCTGGAGGGTCCCCCTCCTGCTGCAGCATTATCCCCCCCCCCCCCGGATCGCCGCTACAGCAGCCGCTGCCGCTGCCACCGGAGGGGGTCACAGCAGGTGTCTCTTTCCACCTCCTCCTGGCAGCACTGGCTCCCCGGATCCCCAAGCTTAGAGTGAGTTCTGGGAACGGGGAGCCAGTGCTGCAGCAGCAGCACGTACCAGCGTCTGTGTGATGACGCTGGTACATGCTGCTATATACTGTGATTGCCAGCTCTGTGATCAGAGCTGCCAATCACAGTATTTGATCTTGGCAGAGCATGGATGCAGGCTCTGATCACTCACTTTGTGAGGAGATCAGAGCCTGCATCCA
This sequence comes from Dendropsophus ebraccatus, assembly GCF_027789765.1. Lineage (NCBI taxonomy): Eukaryota > Metazoa > Chordata > Amphibia > Anura > Hylidae > Dendropsophus > Dendropsophus ebraccatus. Next base: position 37,354,782 of record NC_091467.1, on the reverse strand, counting down.
TATACTGTAGAAAACACACACACACACACACACACATACATATAATAAAAAGTACCCCCTCCCCTGTGATCTCCCAGTAATAAGGGAGATCTTAGTGTCCGTCAGTCAGCGTCCGTTAGTGTCAGTCATCGTCCGTTAGTAAGCGTCAGTCAGCGTTCGTTAGTAAGCGTCAGTCAGCGTCCATTAGTAAGCGTCAGTCAGCGTCCATTAGTAAGCGTCAGTCAGCGTCCGTTAGTAAGCGTCAGTGTCAGTCTGTGTCCGTTAGTAAGCGTCAGTGTCAGTCAGCGTCCATTAGTAAGCGTCAGTGTCAATCAGTGTCCATTAGTAAGCGTCAGTCAGCGTCCGTTAGTAAGCGTCAGTGTCAGTCTCTGTCCGTTAGTAAGTGTCAGTGTCAGTCAGCGTCCATTAGTAAGCGTCAGTGTCAATCAGTGTCCGTTAGTAAGCATCAGTCAGCGTCCGTTAGTAAGCGTCAGTGTCAGTTGGCGTCCATTAGTAAGTGTCAGTAACGGTCAGTCAGTGTCCATTAGTGAGTGTCAGTAAGCGTCAGTCAGTGTCCATTAGTAAGTGTCAGTAAACGTCCGTGCACACACAGACATAGGTGCTCCTTCTCTTCTGAGCCCTGTTGTACGCCCACACAATACTCTACGTTCATAAATGGGGTATTTATGTACTCAGGAGAGATTGCTTTACAAATATTGGGGGGCTTTTTCTCCTCTAAGCTTTTTGAAATTTGAAAAATTTGAGGTTTCACCAATGTATAAGTGTGAAAAATGTGATTTTTCATTTTCACGGCCCACTTTTGCAAAAAACTGTGAAAAACCTGTAGGGTCCACATGCCCACTGTACCCCTTGTTACATTCTTTAAGGGGTGTAGTTTTCAAAATGGGGTCACTTATGGGGGTTCCCACTGTCTCGGCACTAGTGGGGCTCTGTAACTGTAACATGGTCTCCTACATTTATTCCAGCCAAATCCCCACTCCAAAATTTAAAGGGTGCTCCTTCTCTTCTGAGCCGTGTTGTGCGCCTGCACAACGGTTTACACCCACAAATGGGGTATTTGTAAAAACTGCAGATTCAGAGGAATAAATGTTTTCTTGCATTTTACTTTTTATAGCTGTGCGGTATGAAAGAAATAGGATTGAATTGGAATGTCTGCCAAGAAAATAATAATTTTTACTTTTCACACTTACTTTGCAGTTATTCCTCTGAAATGCCTAAAGAGTTAAAAACTGTTTTAAATGTCAATTTGAATACTTCAAAGGGTTAAGAGTTCAAAATGGGGTGAATTATGGGGGTTTCTAGGATCCAGGCCTCTAGAATATGCTTCAAAACTGAACTGGTCCCTAAAGAATTCCCAGTTAAAATTTTCACCAAAATTTAGAAAATTGCTACTAAACAATCACGGCCTCTAAAATCCTAAAAAAGTTAAAGCATGTTCACCAAATGCTACCAACATAAAGTAGACATGTTATAGATATAAATTTATCAATAATTTATGTGATAGAACTATCTTCCTTATTGGCAGAGACTTTCAAATGTAGAGAAATGCAATTTTTTTTCAATTTTTCACATCATTTTGGAGTTTTTCTCAAAAAAAGTTAAAGGTATCGGTAACATAAAGTGGAACATGTCACGAAAAAACAATCTTGGAACCACAAGGATCGGTAAAAGCATTCCAGAGTTATTATTATATAAAGTGACACATGTCATATTTGAAAAATGTGGCCGTGTCATAAACACCAAAAGTAGCTGTGTCCCCTAAGGGTTAAACTAGATGAAGGGGACAGAAGTATAATAGAGGAGGAGGATTTCTGTCCCCGACCAGTAAAGACAAATAAGTGTATCCGGATTGGTGAAAGCGCAGTGGTTGGTGCTGTAGACACAGTGGTTGGTGCTGTTGATGTAGTTGTTGGTGCTGTTGACGCAGTTGTTGGTGCGGTTATTGGTGCTGTAGATGCAATGGTTGGTGCGGTTATTGGTGGTAAGGAAGGTGCTGTTGGTGCGGTAGATGAAGTTGGGAATAAAGGTATTATGAAGCTTAGTAATCTTCGGGCAATGTGTACGAATGCTCGCAGCTTAGGAAACAAGATCTGTGAGCTGACGGCCATTATGTCTAGAGATGATTTGGACCTTGTTGCTGTAACAGAGACCTGGTTCAAAGAGTCTAATGATTGGGACATAGTTATACCGGGATATATTTTGTACAGGAAAGACAGAGCAGAGAGAAAGGGAGGCGGGGTAGCCATTTATGTCAGGGATAGTCTTAAATCGACAGTCATCCTAAATACATATAAAGAGCTGGAGACTCTCTGGGTTTGTATGCAGTCCAAAGAGGGATCTGTTATTAGGATAGGTGTTATCTATAGGTCTCCGGGGCAAAGTGAGGACTATGATAACATGCTGATGGATGAAATTACTAAAATGTCATTAAAGAAGGACATTATAGTTATGGGTGACTTCAACATGCCGGACGTAGATTGGAATATCCCTTCTGCACTTACATGTAAAAGCAAGAATGTAATGGAGGCCCTTACAGGGGCATCTCTAAAACAGCTAGTGAAGTCACCTACCAGAGGAGAGAACATTTTAGATTTAGTATTTACTAATGGGGATCGGGTGTCTGGAGTTAGAGTGGAAGAAAATCTAGGTTCCAGTGACCACCAGTGTCTATGGTTTGACGTACAAACTGACTACGTCCAATCCCATACTACAACAAGAGTATTGGATTTTAGGAAGACAGATTTCAATAAAATGGGGGAGTATTTAGATAAAGAATTAAGAGGGTGGGATAAAATATCGGGAGCGAGCACTCAGTGGGCAGAATTAAAAAATGCCATATTAAAGGCAACTAGACTATATGTACGAGAAGTTAGCAAAAGTAAAAGGAAGAAGAATCGATTATGGTTTACTAGAGAGGTTAAGGCCATTGTAAAAGGAAAAAAGGCAGCGTATAGGAAGTATAAGGAGACTGGGAATGAAGCTGACAGAGAGACGTATAAAAGTATACAGAAGGAGGCAAAGCAGATTATAAATGCTGCTAAAGACTCAAAAGAAGAAGAAATGGCAAAATCTGTTACTGCGGGGATTAAAACTTTCTTCAGATATATAAGTGACAGGAAGAAGAAGAAGAATGGCTGCAGCATTACTAAAATAAGTAATGGGGAGAATACGTTTATTGATGGAGATAAGGCGGTCGCTGACTATTTGAAAAGTTACTTCTGCTCAGTGTTTTCAGAAGGCGGCCTTCACAATCACAGGATGGTTGGACACAGCATTGCCTCCAGCTATATGGGTTCGGCTCCAGTATTTTCAGAGGCTGAAATTGCAGAGGAACTTGCCCGTTTAAAGCTGAATAAGGCGATGGGTCCAGATGGGATCCATCCCAGGGTTCTTAAAGAACTCAGATCTGTGATTGCTGCCCCCCTGACAGATCTGTATAACCAAACCCTGCTAACAGGAGATGTCCCCGATGATTGGAGAACAGCCAATGTTATACCAATCCACAAGAAGGGGAATAGAGAAAGCCCAGTAACTACAGGCCAGTGAGCCTGACATCTGTAGTAGTGAAAATGATGGAAACTCTTCTAAAAAAGAAGATAATGGATCACCTAAGAATCAACAATTTGATGGATCCAAACCAGCATGGCTTTACTGAGGGCCGATCATGTCAGACTAATCTCATTGATTTCTTTGATTATGCCACAAAAGTGCTGGATGAAGGTGGTGCTGTGGATATCGCCTATCTGGACTTCAGCTTTTGATACAGTTCCCCATAAAGAGCTGATAGAGAAGTTGGAGAAAATTGGACTTAATCCCTGGATAGTTCAGTGGATTTGTGGTTGGCTGAAGGATAGATATCAGAGGGTTGTTGTTAATGGTGTATATTCCGAGCAGAGACTGGTTACAAGTGGTATGCCACAAGGGTCTGTTCTGGGTCCTATTCTTTTTAATATGTTTGTAAGTGACATAGGAGAAGGGTTGGTAGGTAAAGTTTGTCTGTTTGCTGACGACACAAAAGTGTGCAATAGGGTGTATATTCCTGGAGCTGTCAGTAATATGGAAAATGATTTAGCTTTGCTAGATAAGTGGTCCAAACAGTGGAAATTGAAGTTCAACGTTTCCAAATGTAAAATAATGCACTTGGGGAGGAGGAATCCTCTATCCGAGGATCACATCGGCAGTACTGTGTTGGAAAAGACTTCAGAAGAGAAGGATTTAGGGGTAATGATTTCTGACGGCCTTAAAATGAGTCACCAGTGCAACCAGGCGGTGAGGAAAGAAAATTGTATGCTGGGGTGTATAGCTAGAGGTATAACCAGTAGGAAGAGGGAGATTGTGATCCCGCTGTATAGAGATCTGGTGAGGCCACATCTGGAATACTGTGTCCAGTTCTGGAGACCTCACCTAAAAAAGGACATTGATAAAAAAGAACGGGTCCAAAGACGGGCTACAAAAATGGTGGAGGGTATGAGGCATAAACCATATCAGGAACGACTTAAAGATTTGAATCTGTATAGTCTGGAGGAAAGACGGGAAAGGGGGGACATGATTGAAACCTTTAAGTATGTTAAGGGACTAAATAAGGTTCAAGAGGGGAGTGTTTTTAGTAAAAAACTGAGCTTAAGAACAAGAGGACACAGTGAGAGGTTAGTTGGGGGAAAGATCAGAAGCAATGTAAGAAAATATTATTTTACTCAAAGAGTAGTAGATACCTGGAACAAACTTCCAGCAGAGGTGGTTGGTAAATCTACAATAACAGAATTTAAACACGCCTGGGATAGACATATATATATCCTAAGATAATAAGAAAGAAAATACTAAAAAGGGCAGACTAGATGGACCCAGTGGTCTTTTTCTGCCGACAATCTTCTATGTTTCTATGTTTCAGCTTTGTTTTACAGCATGATAACGAAAAAAATAATGAATGTATATTGAAAACTTGCTTTATTTCACATCTACTGTAGATTTTGAAAGTTATAACGACAGTGACACTTTAAGTCTTTCCTGATAAGTATTATGCCTCGCACCCTCTACCATTTTTGTAGCCCGTCTTTGGGCCTGTTCTGTTTTATTAATATATTTTTGTAGATAGCGGAATACGCCGGCCCATAGAATGGTGTCTATGGAGCCAGTGGAAAGGCGCGCTGCCGTGCACGTGGGCAGACAGCGGAATTCCGCGGATATTATCCGCAAAAATTCCTCAGTATGAACCCACCCTATGAAAGTATCAGCAAGCTGCAAAGGTTAGCTCTCTACCATCTGTCTGCACTTTTTAGATTTGCTGGATAGAGTAATTGGTCCAAGATCCTGATGGTGTGCTTGGACCTATAAGCGATGTGTTTCTTAAAGGGGTAGTTTGGCAAATACGTTTTTCTTTCAAATCAACTGGTGATCTACTTCTAATAAAAAAAAATCTCAAGTCTTCCAGTACTTATCAGCTGCTGTTTGTCCTGCAGGAAGTGGCAGTCTTTTTAGTCTTTAGAGCAGGAGAGGTTTTCTATAGGGATTTGCTACTTCTCTGGACAGTACCTGACATGGACAGAGATGGCAACAGATAGTAAACGTAGGAGACAGCACTTCTTGTGAAAAAGCGTGATTTTTTATTCACATCAGACGCGACGTTTCGGCTGGTACTTCAGCCTTTCTCAAGCGTGACTACATGGTGGCCATTCAGTGCCTTATATGTGCTACACAGCAAAATCACAGCAAATTACAAAGCAAGCATATCCAATCAGTAATTCATAGCATAATTAGGTGATAAACATCATATCAAGTATCAAAAACAGTATTATATGCGTCATTAAATATAGCAAGTGTATCCAGAAACAAGGCAAGAGGGGGCACTCCAATTTAAAGTGAACAAAAAGTGGTGTTTATTCACCCAGTATGCAACGTTTCAATCTACTCGTTGAGATCTTTGACAAAGATCTCAACGAGTAGATTGAAACGTTGCATACTGGGTGAATAAACACCACTTTTTGTTCACTTTAAATTGGAGTGCCGCCTCTTGCCTTGTTTGTGAATTACCTTGGAACCTGGGTCTGGAACCTTGGGGCAGAGCACCCGACTTGAGCCTTGAGCCACACAGTGCCGTTTAGCAACTTTACAGATTTCTGCAAGTGTATCCAGTGTATCATACATTATATATCTGTGAAAAACTAGTAATATCTCCTCCAGATTATCAAATAATCACATTATGTGCATAAAATGTCCCCTCAATCAGTTAATTGGTGCATAGTGATAAATAAAACAAACATAAACATATCATACCAAACCAGCATGCTCCTGAAACATGGCGTACAAACAGGCTACAAACACCAGTGTGTGGGCGTCACTGCACAAGCACCATCCTATCACGTCACTGCACAGCTCTGTGTGTGACTGGCGTCACATGAGCTTCCAGGCGCCATCTTGGATGTGGGCAAGGAGACTGTCTCTGCAAACAGAGTGAGGGAACCACATAAATGATGTGTCAAACTTATCAAACTATCTCAAAGTCACAAGGGGCAGTAGAAACCAGCAGTATTATTATAGTGCTTGAAAAGCACTATATTGTAATCCGTATTCTTCTTCCGTTTCTTCTTCTTCTTCCAGCCATTTTTCTGCGCGTAATACAGCCCGAACCGCTTTGTGCACACACTCCATTCAAACTGTGTTTCGAAGCCCTCGGCGGTGTGTGGCGTGCTATCTATTTTTCGTTTCGATCGGATTTGTCGTTTTTAAGAAATTTACGTTTAAAGACCCCGAATTTCCCATAGAAAATAATGGCCCATTGCAAATAATGGCCACACTCTAACTGCTGACAGCCAATCACAGCACATATGCAAATAGCTGAAATATAGCAGCCAATAGGAACTCTAAGGTCTCGTCATGCAATGTATCACACTATCCACAGTCACATGTCCACTATTGGCCAATAGAAGATGTAATATATGGAAGGTCCTTAACGATTTTGTCTCACTGACATGAGTAAGATTGTCATGGTAACCGAGCAATGATCTTTACCATTATAAGTACTCAGATCGCTCTTAAAGGGACCCAGGTCGCCCTTAAAGGAACGCAAGTTGCTCTTAAAGGGACCCAAGTCTCTCTTAAAGGGACGGGAGCCATGTCGCTCTTAAAGGGACCCAAGTCATTCTTAAAGGTACCCAAGTCGCTCTTAAAGTGGCGGGACCCAAGTTGCTCTTAAAGGGACGGAACCCAAGTCGCTCTTAAAAAGTCCTATGTAGCTCTTAAAGGGATCCAAGTCGCTCTTAAAGAAACGGGACCCAAGTTGCTCTTAAACGGACGGGACGCATGTTGCTCTTAAAAAGGACCCATGTTGCTAGGGCGATTTGGGTCCCTTTAAGAGCGGCCCGGGTCCCTTTAAGAGCGACCTGGGTCCCTTTTAAGAGCGACCAGGGTCCTTTTAAGAGCAATAATAATAATATGTCCCTTTAAGAGCAAAATTGGTCCCTTTAAGAGCAAAATTGGTCCCTTTAAGAGCGAAATTGGTCCCTTTAACCTCTTAAGGACCCATGACGTACCGGCACGTCATGGATCACTGTCACTTAAGGACCCATGACGTGCCGGTACGTCATCCCTTTAAACGGGCGCCGCGGCCGGCCGGGTCCCGATCGGGGGAGATAGCCTGCTATAATACATAGCAGGCCATCTCTCCCTGTCGGCATGGAGGGTTGTTAACCCCCCCCCCATGCCGACGATCGCCGCTATTGGCTGATAAGCCCATAGCGGCGATCGGAACCTTTCCGGGCCATCGGTGGCCTGATGACCCGGAAAAAAATGGCGGTCGGTGCTGTCCGAGGACGGCACCGACCGCCATTACTGTAAAAAGTAATGGTGGTCACGGTACCACCGTCCCGATCGCCGTGAACGGCCGGCCAGCCGGCCGGCCGTTCACGGCGATCAAAGTCCCCACAAGTAATAAATACCTGCTCCGGACCCCTCAGCTAGGTAGCTGAGGGGTCCGGAGCAGGTATTTGTACATTACTCACCTGTCCCGGGGTCCTGATCGGCGTCTTCCGGGTTCCCGGCGTCCTCTTCATCTTCGGCTTCTTCCGTGAGTCCCGATCGTCTCTTTCCGGCTCCAGCGTCGTCTATTTTCGTATTTTTCCGGCTCCAGCGTCGTCTATTTTCGGATCTTGCGCTCTGCTGCCCCCTAGCGGCTGATAAGTGTAATACACGTATCAGCCACTACAGGGATGTTCAGAATGTAGTAAAAAAAAAATTTTTTTTCCCAATTTTTTTTTTTTTCTATTTTCCGCACCCTATCGCCGCTGAGTGTTGATCAGCATCGCACGAAAGTGCGCTGCTAATCAGCAACTCCTCCTTTTTGGCGTAGGGTGTTTTTTTTTTATATCCTACTGCCACGGTCTGCTGATAAGTGCCGAACATAAGTGCGGCATTCATTAGCAACACCATTTTTGGCGTAGGTTTTTTTTGTATACTTACTGTAAAAAACACGTAAAAAAACACTACATTACACCACACTACATTGAATAAAGTTTTACACTACACCACTACATACCCCATATACCAATCCCCATATAAAGATGGCCCCCAGGGTGTTTTCGGTATTGGACGCATACATTATTATTGCCTCCGACACCGAAACAGCCAGTGAGGATGAATTGGGGGGATCCTTCTTTCCTCCATTCATCCTCATCCTCCTCATCATCCAGTGACGTGTCTGGGAGTAGCGTAGCGTACGCTGCCCCCCAGACACGTCTTTTCCGCCAGTACCGTCCCAATAAGAGATGACGGTATGGCGTGAAATTCTACAAACTCTGTGAGAGTACCTCAGGGTACACTTACAGATTTAGGGTACGTGCACACTGCGGAATGGCGAAGGATAACCCTTTGTGCATTCCGCAGCTGGCACCCGCCGGCGGACTGATGCAGGGGCGCGTCTCCGCCCGTGTCATAGACTCTATCCTATGCATGGGCGGATTCCATTATCCGTCATTCCATCAACACGTTGGACGCAGAGCGGAATCCGCCCGTGCATAGAATGGAGTCTACGACACGGACGGAGACGTGCGCCTGCATCAGTCCGCCGGCGGGTGCCAACTGCGGAATGCACAAAGGGTTATCCTTCGCGATTCCGCAGTGTGCACGTACCCTTAGAGTGTATGAAGGAAGGGACACTCGAATCCAGCCCCCAGATGCCCACCCCCCCCCCCCCCCCATCCTCGTAGTTAGTGGGGACATCGTCCGGGAACTGATCTTCCCACTGCTGGATAAAGGTCACCACCTGTACGGGGATAACTTTTATACCAGCACCCCCTCTTCCGGTCCCGAGCTACTGTAGCTTGCGGCACGATCCGAACATATCAGAAGTAGTAATAGAGCCCTAATATTTAGCAGCCATGGAGCGGACCCAGCGCTTCTGGATATGAAGGACCCCGTATCGCACCAGGGCAACATTTTCCAGGTGACGTCCCCCACACAGGAGAACAGGAGACCCCAGAAGAAGTGCAGAGTGTGGAGTAACAGGGGGATCAGGAAGGACACCATTTACCAGTGTGACACCTGTCCTGATCGCCCCGGCCTCTGCATACTGGATCGCTCCAAGGCGCACCACACGTCACTGGGGTTCTACATTATCTAAATTCTGTCCCTTATTCCTATGTCAGGGGTCACGTTGATCCAGGGATTATTCTGATCGCCAATATGGAGTCGAGAAGGAATTTTTCCCCTGTGATGAGGCTACTGTCGTCTGCCTCACGAGGGGTTTTTGCCTTCCTCTGGATCAACACAGGTTGAATTTGATGGACACCTGTCATTTTCAACCTTATAAACTAATAATTGGCCTAATACCCCCAAATAAATTAGAATTGTCCCTTTTCCCCAGCTAAGTAGGTATGGCCGCTATTCCCATTAGAGGATGCCATGATGCAATTACAAAGCCTCTGTGCGGCCAGGACAGTAGAAACCCCCCACAAGTGACTCCATTCTGGAAACTACACCCCATAAGGAATCTAACAAGTGGGGCAGCGGGTATATGGCCCCCTGGTGACGGCCACATTTGGGACGTGAAAATGGAAAAAATGGTATTTTTTATTTTCACGGCACATGTCCTACACATGTGCCCATCACTAGTGGGGTCCATATGCTCACTGCACCCCTTGTTAGATTCCTTATGGGGTGTAGTTTCCAGAATTGGGTCACTTGTCGGGGGTTTCTACTGTTCTGGCAGCACAGGAGCTTTGTAATTGCGACATGGCCTCCATCCCCCATTCCAGCCTCTAAATGGCGCTCTGTCCTTTTGGTGACTTGCCCTGTGCCCATATGGCAAATTATGTCCACATGTGGGGTATTTTCGTACTCAGGGGAAACTACCCTACACGTTTTGTGTTCATTTTCTTTTTTAACCCCTTGTGGAAATGGAAAAAAATCAAGGCTAGACCAACATTTAGTGTAATTTTTTTAAAATTTTTACTCTAAATCATTGATCTTGTCTTGATTTTTTCATTTTCACAAGGGGTTAAAAGATAAAAAAAAACACAATGTGTAGAGCAATTTCCCCTGAGTACGGAAATACCCCACATGTGGACATAAAGCGCCATGCGGGTGCAGGGTAAGCCTCCAAAGGGAAGGTGCGCCATTTGGTTTTTGAAGGCTGGATTTGGATGGAATGGATTTCGAGGGGCCATGTTGCATTCAAAAGGCCCCTGTGTTGCCAAGACAGTTAAACCCCCCACAAGTGACCCTATTATGGAAACTACACCCCTCAAGGAATGTAACAAGGGGTGTAGTCAGCATATGGACCCCACTGGTGACGGGCACAAATGTGGAACAATGTGGCGTGAAAATGAAATATTAAATTTTTTACACTATAATGTTGGTCTAGCCTTGAATTTATCATTTTCACAAGGGGTTAAAAGAGAAAAAAAACACACAAAATGTGTAGAGCAATTTCCCCCGAGTCCGTAAATACCCCACATGTGGACATAAAGCGCCATGTGGGCGCAGGGCAAGCCTCCGAAGGGAAGGAGCGCCATTTGGATTTTAGAGGTTGGATTTGGCTAGAATGGATGATGAACGCCATGTCGCATTTACAGAGCCCTTGTGCTGCCAAAACACTGTAAACCCCCCACAAGTGACCCCATTCTGGAAACTACACCCCTCAAGGAATCTAACAAGGGGTGCAGTGAGGATATGGACCCCTGGATGACGGGCACATTTGTGCCATGAAAGTGAAAAAATGAAAATTTTCACTTTCACGTCACATTTTTCCACATTTGTGCCCGTCACCAGTGGGGTCCATATGCTCACTGCACCCCTTGTTAGATTCCTTGAGGGGTGTAGTTTCCAGAATGGGGTCACTTGTGGGGGGTTTCCAGTGTCTTGGCAGCACGAGGGCTCTGTAAATGCGACATGGCCCTTGAAATCCATTCCAGTGAAATCCAGCTTCCAAAAGCCAATTGGCGCTCCTTCCCTTTGGAGGCTCGTCCTGCGCCCCCTTGGCACTTTATGTCCACATGTGGGGTATTTCCGTACTCGGGAGAAACTGCGCTACATGTTTTGTGTTTTTTTTTTCCTTTTATCCCTTTGTGAAAATGAAAAATTGAAGGCTAGAACAACATTTTAGTGTAAAAAATACTTTAGTCTTTTTTCAAGCCATATTGTTTGGAAAATCTGTGAAGCACCTGTGGGGTCCAGATGCTCACCGCACCCCTTGTTACATTCCTTGAGGGGTGTAGTTTTCTAAATGGTGTCCCTTTAGGGGTGTTTTTTAGGTTTTGGCACCCCAGAGCCTCTGCCAACCTGAAGTGGTACAGTCAAAAATGACCAAAAATAACGGAGCCATTGAAATTCACTAGGCGCTCCCTTATATCTGAGGCTTGTGGTTGCGTCAAATAGCGCAATAGGGCCACATATGGGGTATTTCTATAAACTGCAGAAATGGGGCAATCAATATTGGGGTGCATTTCTCTGGTAATAGGTTTATAATTATGAAAAATATTGGATTACAATAAAATCTCTGCACAGAAAATTAAAATTTTCAAATTTCTTACACACTTAGCTTTTATTTCTGTGACTCCCCTAAAGGGTTAAAAAACTTTCTGGATGTGCTTTTGCAGAGTTTAGGGGGTGCAGTTTCTGAAATGGGGTGCTTCGTGAGGCTTTCTAACACACAGTCCCCTCAAATACACTTTAAACCTGAACAGTTCCCTAAAAATATCTGATTTTGAAATTTTACTGAAAATTTGGAAATTTGCTGCTAATGTTTTAAGCTTCCTATTGTCTAAAAAAAATGAAATATAGTTTAATAAATGCCGCCAACATAAAGTAGACATGTTGCTAATGCTATTTAATATATAATTTATGTGGTATAACCATTTTCTGTATAAGCAGAAAAGTTTTAAAGTTGGAAAAATGCATTTTTTCACAATTTTTCACGCTATTTTGGGTTTTTTCATAAAGATTCGTTATAAGTATCGACTCCAATTTACAAGAAATGTGAAGTACAATATGTCACGAGAAAACAATCTCAGAATCAGCCGGATAGGTAAAAGCATCCCGAAGTTATTAATGAATAAAGTGACACTGGTCAAATTCATAAAATTTGCTCCGGTCCTTAAGGCCATTTCAGGCTCTGTCCTTAAGGGGTTAAGAGTGAAATTGGTCCCTTTAAGAGCGACCTTGGTCCCTTTAAGAGCGAAATATGCTCCTTAGAGCGAAATATGTCCCTTTAAGAGCGACCTTGGTCCCTTTAAAAGCGAAATATGTCCCTTTAAGAGCAAAATGGGTCCTTTTAAGAGCAACCTGGGTCCCTTTAAGAGCAACCTGGGTCTCTTTAAGAGCGAAATGGGTCCCTTTAGGAGCGAAATGGGTCCCTTTAAGAGCGACCTGGGTCCCTTTAAGAGCGACCTGGGTCCCTTTAAGAGCGAAATGGGTCCCTTTAAGAGCGAAATGGGTCCCTTTTAGAGCGACCTGGGTCCCTTTAAGAGCAAAATATGTCCCTTTAAGAGCGAAATATATCCCTTTAAGAGCAAAATGCGTCCCTTTAAGAGCGACCTGGGTCCCTTTAAGAGCAAAATGGGTCCCTTTAAGCGTGAAATTGGTCCCTTTAAGAGTGAAATTAGTCCCTTTAAGAGCGACCTGGGTCCCTTTAAGAGCGAAATATGTCCCTTTAAGTGCGAAATTGGTCCCTTTAAGAGTGAAATTGGTCCATTTAAGAGCGAAATGGGTCCCTTTAAGAGTGAAATATGTCCCTTCAAGAGCGACCTGGGTCCCTTTTAAGAGCGAAATATGTCCCTTTAAGAGCAAAATATGTCCCTTTAAGAGCAAAATGGGTCCCTTTAAGAGCGACCTGGGTCCCTTTAAGAGTGAAATTGGTCCCTTTAAGAGCGACCCGGGTCCCTTTAAGAGCGAAATGGGTCCCTTTAAGAGCGAAATGGGTCCCTTTAAGAGCAAAATGGGTCCCTTTAAGAGCCACCTGGGTCCCTTTAAGAGTGACCTGGGTCCCTTTAAGAGCGATTTGGGTCCCTTTAAGAGCAAAATGGGTCCCTTTAAGAGCGAAATGGGTCCCTTTAAGAGCAAAATATGTCCCTTTAAGAGCGAAATATGTCCGTTTAAGAGCAAAATATGTCCGTTTAAGAGCGAATCGGGTCCCTTTAAGAGCAAAATGGGTCCCTTTAAGAGCGACCTGGGTCCCTTTAAGAGCGAAATGGGTCCCTTTAAGAGCGAATTGTGTCCCTTTAAGCGTGAAATTTGTCCATGTAAGAGCGACCTGGGTCCCTTTAAAAGCGAAATATGTCCCTTTAAGAGCTAAATGGGTCCCTTTAAGAGCGACCCGGGTCCCTTTAAGAGCGAAATATGTCCCTTTAAGAGAAAAAAATGTCCCTTTAAGAGCAAAATGGGTCCCTTTAAGAGCGACCTTGGTCCCTTTAAGAGCAAAATGGTTCCCTTTAAGCGTGAAATTGGTCCCTTTAAGAGCGAAATATGTCCCTTTAAGAGCAAAATGGGTCCCTTTAAGAGCGACCTGGGTCCCTTTTAACCCTTTAAGGACATGGCCCATTTTCGTTTTTTACGTTTTCGGTTTTTCCTCCTTGTGTTTAAAAGGCCATAGCACTTGCATTTTTCCACCTAGAAACCCACATGACCCCTTATTTTTTGCGTCACTAATTGTACTTTGCAATTACAGGCTGAATTTTTGCATAAAGTACACTGCGAAACCAGAAAAAAATTCAAAGTGTGGTGAAATTGAAAAAAAAAACGCATTTCTTTTATTTGGGGGAAATGTGTTTTTACGCCATTCACCCTGGGGTAAAACTGACTTGTTATGCATGTTCCTCAAGTCGTTACGATTAAAACGATATATAACATGTATAACTTATATTGTATCTGATGGCCTGTAAAAAATTCAAACCGTTGTTAACCAATATACGTTCCTTAAAATCGCTCCATTCCCAGGCTTATAGCGCTTTTATCCTTTGGTCTATGGGGCTGTGCGAGGTGTCATTTTTTGCGCCATGATGTGATCTTTCTATCGGTACCTTGATTGCCCATATACGTCTTTTTGATCGCTTTTTATTAAATTTTTTCTGGATTTGATGCGACCAAAAATGCGCAATTTTGCACTTTAGGATTTTTTTGCGCTGACGCCGTTTACCGTACGAGATCAGGAATGTGATTAATTAATAGTTCGGGCGATTACGCACGCGGCGATAGCAAACATGTTTATTTATTTATTTATTTGTTTACTTTTATTTAAAACCTGGGAAAAGGGGGGTGATTCAGACTTTTATTAGGGGAGGGGGCTTTTTACTATTAACAACACTTTTTTTTTTTTTTTTTACACATATACTAGAAGCCCCCCTGGGGGACTTCTAGTATATACACTTGGATCTCTCATTGAGATCTCTGCAGCATAGATATGCTGCAGAGATCCATGAGATCGGCACTCGTTTGCTTTCGGCTGCTGCAGCCGAAAACGAACGAGTGCCGAGCCGAGGACGGCGCCATCTTGGACGCGTCCCCGGCCGGCATCAGTAACGGAGATCGCTCCTCCGGGACAAGGTCCCGGAGGAGCGATCTCCCCCACTAGACACCAGGGAAACGTTGCCTCCGGTAATCGGAGGCAGCTGTCAACTTTGACAGCTGCCTCCGATTAGCTAATTAGCGGGCACGGCGATCAGACCGTGCCCGCTAATAGCAGCGGTCCCGGGCTACTCGCGGCACCCGGGATCGCGGCACTTCAAAGCGGGGCCGCCGCGCGGCCCCGCTTTGAAGTGCAAGTGAGGACATAGGACGTACCGGTACGTCCTATGTCCTTAAGAGGTTAAGAGCGAAATATGTCCCTTTAAGAGCAAAATATGTCCCTTTAAAAGCAAAATGGGTCCCTTTAAGAGCGACCTGGGTCCCTTTAAGAGCGAAATATGTCCCTTCAATAGCGAAATATGTCCCTTTAAGCCTTTAAGGACATGGCCCATTTTCGTTTTTACGTTTTCTGCTTAGCACCCCCACACAGCCACCCTGCTCCGAACCAGGAATTGAGCATAGATGCAGCAATGCTGAACTGAATATTTGGCAGATGGAAGTAAACCTTTAATTTAAAGGAAAAGATGCAGAAAGTCAGTGTGGCAGGCCAAAATAACCCATTTCCAGATTATAGCTGGGTATAGTTTGGCCCAGGCCAGAGTATACCCCAGGGGACTAACAGTCCTAGGCTTAACTCTACGCCTGGGTGTAAAATAGTCTGGCCAAAGTATACCTGTCCATGTCAAACTATATCAGGGGCCGCCCCTTAGCTATGTGCGACCAGTGCAGTTGCACAGGGTGCTGGCCACCAGACTGTCAGGGGGTGCCATCGGGATGGGTAAGTAATTGATTTACTTACCCATCCATGCAGCCCTCTTCAGGGCTGACATCAGAACCCCCCACTGCTGCACCCAGGACTATAACTATGAGTGCTTGTAACCAGCATTCATAATTAAATGCAGCAAAACTGACTGCCATTGGCTCCCTCCCTGTCAGTCACACTTGGGGCCCCAGCCAGTGTTTCACCTGCAGTCACAAGAGGCCGCTCTCGCCCTGGTGTTACCGCGCTTGAGTGACGTCACTCGAGCACTGCTTGCCAAGAAGAGAGGGCACGGAAATCAGGCAAGTATACATTTGTTTTATTTGTTTCACTTTTATTACAGATGATGCTGAGCAGGGGGTTGGGGGTGCCGGGGAGGTAACGCTCAAGCAGTCTATACTAATTGGGGAAAGAAACAAGCAATCTATACTAATCAGGGACGGTCTTTGGGGTGTGTGACCTGTGCGATTGCACAGGGCACATCACTCCTGGCCAGCTAGGGGGCGCTCTTGCAGACAGCTGCACATCTAACTTAGAATATGAAAAGTTAGATGTCCTGTCTGCCGGAGTGCCCCTCCAGCTGGCCGCCTACCCTCCTTCTGTGGTGGTTCATTTGGGACTGCTTCTGCAGAAACACAGCACATCTAACTTAGAGATTCCTATTTCTAAGTTAGATGTGCAGCCAGTAGCGAATTTAGTGGGGGCTCTCTGGGGCCCAACAAGGCTAGGGACCCGGCACATTAAAGTGACTGTACCACCAGGCCCAGGCTGAAGCACTGGAGGCGGGCCGGCGCAACCTTAGTGGGAGGAAACCCTAGCCCCTCTATGATAGGGTTCCATTGATTCTAATGGAGTCACGTCACGTAGAGGGGCTGGGGTTTCTTCCCACTGGGGGTGGGTCAGCCCGCCTCCAGTGCTTTAGCCTGGGCCTGGTGGTACAGTCACTTTAATGTTCCGGTTATGTCCCGGTAAGCCCCACCCCCTGTCGATAAGCCCCACCCCCGACAAGGCCCGCGTTTGGGATACTGACTTGTCAGAGTGCACAGAGCCTGAAAATGGCCCCGTTCACACTGAGCAAGAACGGCAGAATCCCTGAGAAAGAATAGCCAATAAGAGCATAGACTGCCATCCATCCAGTATTACCAGCTGCTGCTGCCCTAGGCACTAAGCTTGAAGACGCCCCCATCTTCACTATTCAATTCAATTAGCATCAGGATTGGTAAATTGGTAGGCAATAGCTCCAGGCGTCACATTTAACGTCGCAACACCAGACCTGAACAATACTGCCATACTAGACAAAAAAAGGTATTAGTACGAGATCAACTGCAATTGGTTTACACCGAGGTTAACCCCTTAACCTTATACCAGAGGGAAAAAAAGGTGTACGTACAGAAAAAATTGGTGTTGGGGTCCTCAGGTGTTTTACCAATAATGTGTTGGCCTATTAGTTTGGTCAAGATTTTTTAATGAAGACACATAAAATTAATCAAGTGATAATATATTCAACACATCATAAAAGCGTATGGTACATATACAGATTGTTAAAAAACATATAATATATAGAATAGCAATGTATATAAAGGAAGAAAAAATTCATATAAAAATAGAAATCTAAAATAAAGATGAAAGTAACGATGAAATCAAAAATAAAAATAAAAATAAAGTCATCTATGGATAATAAAATCTTAGTTCATATAGTATATTATGGCTGATTTCATCCAAATGATCCTTCTTATTGGTAACGATCCTTAATTCATTGAAATAATTGATATAATGCCAGTTAATAGAATGTTTATATGGATGGTAGAACAACACTGGTATATGTTGTCCTTAATCCGTAATTGTTGTGTTGACAGTCTTATTTCAGAACTCAATTAGGGATGCTGTTTTGCCGTATATCGTTTGGTACATTACAAGTACAGTTCACCGTAATTGCTGGGAATGATTTATTAATTAGGCTTATTGAGGCAAGTTAATTAGACACATAGTTATGTTAGATTGCATGCTTTGGTACACATATGCATATAGTGTATAGTTGTTATACAATGTCTCTATGGGCGCTGACTGTATCCAGTAGCGATACTTTTGATATTTTACAAAACTGCCCGATAGCCTTGGCCACAAGAATTATAGTGTTATTAGTTGGCAAATACGGCAAATAAATTATGTTGTGTCGTCCGACACTTCTCACCCGTCCTGCGGTGGTTGGGTTCCGGTCGTTGAGTAGGGGATCGTTCTGGCAGCAGTGGTTCTTGCGTCTGGCTGTCAAGCGCTAGACGCGCTGCTTGGTGCTGGATAAATAGGTAAGCTGGCTTGCGCATGCGCAGATGGGCTTGTTGCCCGCGGGACCTCGTGTGTCCTTCGCGCCAAATTCAAGTGAAGAAGGAAATCTTTACTGAATATTTTTGGATCAGATGGATGATATTGGTGTAAAAATAAGTTATGTGCACAAAAAATAAAGTTCTTTAAAATAGCTGGACGCGTTTCAAAGCCTTCCTTGGCTTTTTCCTCAGCAGCAAAATGAATGTCCATGCAACATATGTCCGGTTTTTTATAGGCTGTTGTACAACTGATCAATTGGTGAGTAGGTTGTTTCTAAACTCCGGGATGGACTCAAGCATAAAACTGACGTGGAAGTATAGAATTTATATAATACTCACACAGATTCTATGTATGTATATATATGAAATTACATAATATTCACACAAATTCTATGTGTGCATATATAAATTATTTAACATTAAAAGGTACAGTAGGATAAAGTCTAATAGATATATTGATAGATACATATATTTGTAGTTTGTGATATTCATTAATGCTAGTTACAAAAATCTTCTAAAATGGTTCTTCAATGAATGAATGGTAGTATGAGTATGTTATGTGTTGTGTGCTTGGATTTTCTTTGTGGACTGCCTCTATGAGATAGATGTTAGGAAGCCATGGGGAGACAGATCTCGGGGCCCGTCATGGCGCTGATGAACAGCCAGGCACATGACGGGCCGCGAAAAAGGTCCACCCAGGCAGGTGTCTAGATGAAACCAAATACTTCTAGTTCTTCATTTAACCCTGCTGGTGCAATAGTTTCAAAGTCATAAATTAGTCTAGCTTCCGCCCTTGACATGGCTGCTATGAAGTCTCCTCCTCTCCAGTTGGTCTTAACTGTATGCAATGCTGCGTATGTAATTCCTTCAGTTTTCATGTTGTGGAAATTTTTAAAGTGTAAGGATAGGGGATGGTTCTCATTGCCCTTCCTGATGTTGTATAGGTGTTCACTGATTCTGGTTTTCAGTTCCCTCTTTGTGCGACCTACGTATTGTTTCTTACATGGGCACTGTAGGATATAGATAACGCCTTTGGTGTGACAGGTCAATAATTCAGAAATTGTCCATTTAAAGTCATTACTTGTTGACTGGACTTCGGTTGTTTTTTTCGGGAACTGTGTACATTTACAGCAGGAACAGGTTCCACAACGATAAAAGCCCTTGGTTGTGAGCCAAGTCGATTTCTCTTGTTTATGTGAGGGATTCCTGATTGTAGGGGCTATTTTAATGGCTAAGTTAGGAGCTTTCGTGAATACAATCGGGGGTCTGGCTGGCAGAAGGGGGGCTAGGACTTTGTCTTGACGAAGTAGAGGCCAGTGTTTGGTAAAGATTTTTTCAATTTGTTTGTGTTGAGTATTAAATGGTATTATGATTTTGGATGTTTCTGATGTATTGTATTGGTTGGGGATAGTTCGCTCTGTGTGCTGAAAAAATTCTGTTCTGTCTAATTGCTGGACTAATTGTAAGGATTTTTGTATGATCGGTTCGGGGTATTTTTTAGCTCTGAACTGGTTAGAGAGATCCTCAGCTTCACTTAGGAATTGGTCATTGAAAGTGCAGTTTCTTTTCAATCTACGGAATTGGCTAGTTGGTATGTTGGTGAGCCATCTAGGGAGATGGCAGCTGGAAAAGAGTATATAACTGTTCTTGGAAGTAGGCTTTGTGTAGGTCTGGCATGTTAATTTATTGTCCCTAACTGTAAGGTTGAGATCAAGAAATTCTACTTGTTCCTGGCTAATGTGTGGGGTAAATTTGAGATTGCGGTCATTGGTATTGAGTTGGAGAAGGAACTGTTCTAGTTGGATTTGAGTGCCCTTCCAAATTAATATGATGTCATCTATGTATCTTTTCCAGAAGATAATGTCATTCCCTATATGCGGCATGATGGTTGATTCTTCCCAATGGGCCATGAAAAGATTGGCATAGCTTGGAGCAAAACGAGTTCCCATAGCAGTACCTGTAATTTGTTGGTAATATGAATCATGAAAATGAAAATAATTGTGTGATAAGATGAAAGAAATGGTTTCGGTTATGAATGTGATTTGATTTGATGGAATATTGGTTTTTTGTAAATGGTGTTTAGTGGCTTCTACTCCTTGATGGTGGTCAATGATAGTATATAAGGATTGTACATCTAGTGTGGCTAAGAGGTAATCGGGTTGCCAACTGAAGAATTCTAATTCTTTGATAACTTGGGTGGTGTCTTTCAGGTAGGTGGGGGTTGATTGAACCAAGGGTTGAAGAATTCTGTCTATGTATTGTGAGAGATTGGCTGTAAGGGATCCAATGCCGGAAATGATGGGACGACCTGGTGGGTTTTTTGGATCTTTGTGAATTTTAGGGATAGTATAAAATACTGGAAGTCTATGTTGATTGGCCATAATGAATTCATATTCTTTTGTGTTTAATATGTCCGATTCTAAAGCTGGTTCGCATAAAAGTTTCAATTCTTTATCATATTTTTCTCCTGGGTCAGATGTAAGTTTGACATAGGTAGAGGTATCCTCTAATTGTCTATTGCATTCTAGGATGTATTTGGAGGTGTCTTGAACTACAATACCTCCACCTTTATCTGCAGGACGGATGGTTATGTCGAGGTTGCCTTGTAGTTGCTTAGCATTAATGAATATCACAAACTACAAATATATGTATCTATCAATATATCTATTAGACTTTATCCTACTGTACCTTTTAATGTTAAATAATTTATATATGCACACATAGAATTTGTGTGAATATTATGTAATTTCATATATATACATACATAGAATCTGTGTGAGTATTATATAAATTCTATACTTCCACGTCAGTTTTATGCTTGAGTCCATCCCGGAGTTTAGAAACAACCTACTCACCAATTGATCAGTTGTACAACAGCCTATAAAAAACCGGACATATGTTGCATGGACATTCATTTTGCTGCTGAGGAAAAAGCCAAGGAAGGCTTTGAAACGCGTCCAGCTATTTTAAAGAACTTTATTTTTTGTGCACATAACTTATTTTTACACCAATATCATCCATCTGATCCAAAAATATTCAGTAAAGATTTCCTTCTTCACTTGAATTTGGCGCGAAGGACACACGAGGTCCCGCGGGCAACAAGCCCATCTGCGCATGCGCAAGCCAGCTTACCTATTTATCCAGCACCAAGCAGCGCGTCTAGCGCTTGACAGCCAGACGCAAGAACCACTGCTGCCAGAACGATCCCCTTCTCAACGACCGGAACCCAACCACCGCAGGACGGGTGAGAAGTGTCGGACGACACAACATAATTTATTTGCCGTATTTGCCAACTAATAACACTATAATTCTTGTGGCCAAGGCTATCGGGCAGTTTTGTAAAATATCAAAAGTATCGCTACTGGATACAGTCAGCGCCCATAGAGACATTGTATAACAACTATACACTATATGCATATGTGTACCAAAGCATGCAATCTAACATAACTATGTGTCTAATTAACTTGCCTCAATAAGCCTAATTAATAAATCATTCCCAGCAATTACGGTGAACTGTACTTGTAATGTACCAAACGATATACGGCAAAACAGCATCCCTAATTGAGCTCTGAAATAAGACTGTCAACACAACAATTACGGATTAAGGACAACATATACCAGTGTTGTTCTACCATCCATATAAACATTCTATTAACTGGCATTATATCAATTATTTCAATGAATTAAGGATCGTTACCAATAAGAAGGATCATTTGGATGAAATCAGCCATAATATACTATATGAACTAAGATTTTATTATCCATAGATGACTTTATTTTTATTTTTATTTTTGATTTCATCGTTACTTTCATCTTTATTTTAGATTTCTATTTTTATATGAATTTTTTCTTCCTTTATATACATTGCTATTCTATATATTATATTACATTATATTATATTATGTTTTTTAACAATCTGTATATGTACCATACGCTTTTATGATGTGTTGAATATATTATCACTTGATTAATTTTATGTGTCTTCATTAAAAAATCTTGACCAAACTAATAGGCCAACACATTATTGGTAAAACACCTGAGGACCCCAACACCAATTTTTTCAATACTGCCATACTGTGACCGGATAACACCGCCACACCAAACCTGACCAATACCACCATACTGTGACCGGATAACACCACCATACCAGACCTGACCAATACCGCCATACTGTGACCGGATAACACCGCCATACCAGACCTGACCAATACCGCCATACTGTGACTGGATAACACCGCCACGGCAGACCTGAACAATACCGCCATACTGTGATTGGATAACACCACCACACCAGACCTGAACAATTCCACCATACTTTGATTTTTTGTTACATTGTATATCAGGAAAAAAGTGCAATAAAAACATCCCATCTACATGAATATGGTATCAATGAAAAATAAAGATCATGGCGCAAAAAATAAGACCCCAAACAGCCCTGTAGGTTGAAAAATAAAAGCGCAATGGCTCTTATAAGGGGAGGAGGAAAAAACAAAAACGTAAAAGTGAACATTTGCCTGGTCCTTAAGGATAAAATCCACTGCGTCCTTAAAGGCCCAAACTAGCTGCAGGACGAAGGGGGTAAAGGGATTCTAAAAGGTTAAAAATCAAATACATAAAAAATGCTTACTTGCTGAAAGAGCCCTCTATAGGCTGTGTATGGTATTGCAGCTTGGCTTTAGGTATTGTAATAGCTACGTGTAATAGAGACGCGCGGCCGGCGGCTGACGATTTCCAGACTGTATACATTACCTATCCATGCTGCAGGGCTCCACTTGCGCTCTGCTTCTCCCTGGGTCCGGTGCGCTCCAGCTTCAGAGCGGCCTGTCTGAGCTGACAGGCCGCTCAGCCAATCACTGGCTGGGACCACCATGGTCAGTAATTGGCTGGGCGGCTTGTCAGCTGAGACAGACCGCTCTGGAGCTGCAGCACGCGGGACGCGATGAGTAGCAGACCGCAAGAGGAGCCCTGCAGCATGGATAGGTAATGTACAGAGTTTAAGCAAGGGCTGCAAGGACATCGGTAACAATGTCCATGAAGCCCTTGTTAAACGATTATCGGGCCGTATAATAGGCCCCCTAATAAATCCGGCTGAGAAAAAAGAGGTCAGACTTTTATTTAAAAAATGTCCCCCAAAGAGAGTAACTTGTTAGGATTTGTCACCACCTAGTGGATCTTCGTGGGTTGTTTCTCTGGGTTTAGGAAAGAGAAGTAGCCTGTTCTTTTCAGAATCCAAAGAGAAAAGCCATGTTACCAGATGCAGTGTACAAAAAAAAAACGCACTGGGGAGGATAAAGTAACTGGGTGAGGAGTATTTCTCCTAGGCTGTGTCCCTGGGAAGATAGGGTGGCCAGTACACTTCATACACTTACTTGCAGAGGAAAGAACTTGTTTTCTCAAGCCTGTGCAGTGTGATCAAAGTGGACACTAACTGCTGAGAGAAGCACAGGCGTCTGGTATTGTTCTTCCACATACCAAAAGGGAGGTGACCTTCTCGCATATACGGCCAATGTGGGCAGATTTCGAGTCCATTCTGAGCCTCTTTCTTTAGCATCATGCTCCCATAACACGCTCATATTTATTTTTTCAGTATACTTCACCCTTCACACATCATTTTTACCAGCTTTGTTTAAACCAATCTGGTTACCAACACTAATAAGCTACAATTTGTCAAAGCGAAACTCTCTATGTTGCTGATTTTTAGTGATATCAACTATTAGATAAAATGGAATAAAAAGCTAGTAAAAAGTCTCATCTACCCAAGTCTTGTACTGATAAAAACTGTAAATTATATTTCAAAAAATGAACCCTCGTATGTCTCCGTAGACAAAAAAATTATGAGGTTTATAGAAGCCCTTTTAATACCGCGATTGTGACATTTAACTGCATTTAGCACTCCTTTCACTGTCTGTCTGCGTGGATTCCAAATGTTTTAACTGACTGCGGAGGTCTAACACTTACCTCTATGCAATCAGCTCTGCCATCTTCTAATAGAGGCTGCTACAGGCAGGCTCTATGGAAAGATCGCAGATAACACTGATCAATGCTATGCAATGGCATAGCATTGATCAATATTAGTAAGGTAATGCATAAATGTAATTATTCCTTACGGGGACTTAAAAAGTATAAAATAAAAAATGTAAAAAAAGTTTTAAAAAAATATGACACAGCCCCTCTCCTAATATGTTTTAATCACCCCCCTTTCCCATTTTACATATAAAACACCTGAAATAAATGAATAAACCTCTTATACATCCTAGTGTGCGTAATTGTCCAATCTAATATAATATAAAATTGTGTTACCCTACAATGAACGGCATAAAAGAAAAAAGCAAAAAAGATTGCAGATTTTTTGTTACATTTTATATCAGAAAAAAGTGCAATAAAAACATCCCATATACATGAATATGATATCAATGAAAACTAAAGATCATGGCGCAAAAAATTAAGACCCCAAACAGCCCTGTAGGTTGAAAAATAAAAGCAATAAGGCTCTTATAAGGGGAGGAATCAGTAGTATAAACGATTTTAAGAAAATCTATAATAGGTTTTATTAGGCAAAAAAGCCTCTTTCTGTACTCAAAAAGCAATTTCCCAGCCCCCCCCCTCACTTCTTATCTGTTTATTATCAGACAAATCTGTCTTCATTAGAGAAGCCAGTGAAGAAGGGTTCTGCTCTCTCCATTATATCCTATGGAGGGGAGAGGGGCCGAGGAAGATGAGCGAGCAGGAAGAAGAGACATGAAGGTCAGCTGTTTGTAGACTATCTGGGCACCTAAAACGCTGGACCTAGAGGTCAGAAAGGTCAGTTCTTATGTAGAAACTTGCTGAAAGAAGATAGCAGGGTGTTGTGCTGTGCAGGACTCCTCCGTGCTCACTCACTCCTCTCAGCCCCTCCCCTCTCCATAGAGCATAATTCTGCTTCTTCTGAAGTGAGGGGGGAATTAGAAAAACATTTTTTTCAGTCCAGAAGGAAACTCTTTTGGTAAATAAAACCTATTACAGAGTTTCTTAAAATTGCTTGTACTATAGATATTTATTGTTTTCAGAAAAATGACCCTGAAATGACAGTTACGCTTTAAGGACAAAATCCACTGGGTCCTTAAAGGGATACTCTGGCCCGCGGGTATTTTTAAGCTATGGTGGGGAGGGGGTGGTTTTAGATGACGGCGGTCACTTACTTCCCCGGTTCCAGCATCAGGTCCCAGTGTCACGGCCGCGGCGGCGTCCCGTGCTCCGGGCCGCCGCCACGACCTCCCTCTGTCCCATGCAGCCGCCGGGATCCTTGTGCAAGGACCCGGCGCTGCTACCTGTTCGGCCCCGGGGGGCGCCTTACCTCGCCCCGCTCCTGTCTCCGTCTGTGCCGGCCGGCACGCGCGTCCACGCCTCCTAGTGCGTGCGCGCCGGCTGTCTCAGATTTAAAGGGCCAGTCCGCCCCTAATTGGTTAGTTAATCACTCCCTATAAATTCCAGCCCTGCCCCACTACAGGTTTTGGAGCCTCTGCATGCTTCCCATAGCGTTTGGCCCAGCTCCCATCTCCTGCCTACTGCTCCTGCCACGCCTCGTCTGCCGTCACTAGCAACCAAGCCAGGGGTAGCGACCTGGGGGTCGCCTGCCGCAGCAAGTGCATCCCGCCTTGCGGCGGGCTCTGGTGAAAACCAGCGGCCCCTTAGACTCCGCTCCCTGGTGAGGTTAGTGCCATCGCTAGTGACGGTTCAGTGGATCCACTACTCCAGGCGTTACAGAAGGCTCCAACCATGGATCCCGGCGAGGTGCCTGATCTCCGTGACGTAGCCAGAGTGGTCGCTCAACAGGCTTAACAAATCCAGCAACAATCGCAGCAGATCCAGCAACTGACTGCCGCCTTACAGCAGCATACTACAGCTCAGCGCTCACTACCTCCTGCAGCCTCTTCGAGACTTCGACTGCCTCTCCCGAGTAAATATGGAGGCGATCCCAAGTTGTGCAGGGGATTCCTGACTCAATGCACCATGCATATTGAACTCTTAAATCATCAGCCTATTGGAGGGTACAGCTTTGGCCTGGGCCACGCCGCTGTGGGACCGAGATGATCCTGTTGCTGCCAATCTCCGAACCTTCCTGGCCGAGTTTCGCTCCGTCTTTGAGGAACCTGCCCGTGCTTCTTCAGCTGAGACTGCTCTCCTCAACCTCTCTCAAGGGAGCTCCTCTGTTGGTGACTACGCCATCCAGATCCGCACCCTGGCAGCTGAATTAGGCTGGAATGAGGCCGCTCTAATAGCCACCTTCAAGAAGGGCCTATCCAGTCGGGAAAAAGACGTGCTCTCCGCCCGCGACCTCCCTACATCTCTGAACGATCTAATCCTACTGGCTACCAGAGTCGACAACCGATTTACCGAGAGAGAGGAGGAGGTCCGGCAAGAACGGCGACTAAGCCTGCCCCGTCTCCATCACCGCCTAGCACCGGTTTTCCAGAATCCTGTTGCTCCTGTACCCCAGTCGACTCCTGAGGTTCCTATGCAAGTAGAACGAGTTCGCCTAACTCCTCATGAGAGGGCTCGCCGACTAGAGCTGAATCTCTGTCTCTATTGCGGTGGCTCTGATCACTTCCGGCAGAGATGTCCCCAACGTCCTCAGTGTCCGGGAAACGCTCACACCTAGGTCTGGTAGGAGAGGCCTCCCTAGGTGTGAATGCCACCTCTCCAAGAGTGTCTATGCCAGTTTCCATCCAGACACCCTCAGGACAAATTCACCAGACTACTGCCTTCATCGACTCTGGGTCTGCGGGCAGTTTCATTGCAGCTACCTTGGTCCAAAGATGGCGGCTACCCGTGATCCAGCTAGCCCGATCCCTGTCTATCTCCTTGGTCACGGGCGAGACTCTTGCTGAAGCTGTGCTC
Source organism: Dendropsophus ebraccatus (assembly GCF_027789765.1). NCBI lineage: Eukaryota > Metazoa > Chordata > Amphibia > Anura > Hylidae > Dendropsophus > Dendropsophus ebraccatus. The sequence goes on along the minus strand of NC_091467.1, from coordinate 37,327,776 downwards.
TACCAGACTGCAGCTCTAGTCCTCCAGGTGGGCACTTTACATCAGGAGAAGATCTCCTTCTACATCTTGCGCCATTCCTCTTCCGACATCTGGGTCTACCTTGGCTGCAATTACATACCCCTAAGCTAGACTGGAGAACCGGGGAGATTCTCAGTTGGGGTCTGGACTGTCCTAACCGGTGTCTGAAGCTTCCTCAGCCCAAGAGCTCTGTGTTGTCACCTGACTCCGTCAAGCCTCTACCCGGCCTACCGGCAAAATACCACGACTTGGCTGACGTCTTTTCTGCCAAAGAGGCGGACTCTCTACCCCCTCAACGGACATATGATTGTCCCATAGACCTCCTTCCTGGAACTTCTCCTCCACGAGGTCGGGTGTACCCTCTCTCCGTGCCCGAGACTGAGGCCATGTCTTCCTACATCCGAGAGAACCTACAGAAGGGTTTCATTCGCAAATCCACGTCCCCTGCTGGCGCAGGATTCTTCTTTGTGCAGAAGAAGGACGGTTCTCTTCGCCCATGAACTGTTATCCTCTTCCACTTATCCCTGAACTATTCGACCGTCTCCGTGGAGCCAAGATCTTCTCTAAGCTGGACCTCAGGGGAGCGTACAATTTAATCCGTATTCGTGAAGGAGACGAATGGAAGACCGCTTTTAACACCAGAGATGGGCACTACGAATACCTGGTCATGCCATTCGGCCTATGCAATGCCCCAGCGGTTTTCCAGGAATTTGTTAACGACATCTTTCGAGACCTCCTCTATGTCTGCGTCATTGTCTATCTTGACGACATTTTGGTCTTCTCTCCTGACCAGCAGACTCACGTGACACAAGTACGTCAGGTCCTACGAAGACTACGGGCCAATCATCTGTACGCCAAGCTAGAGAAGTGCGTTTTCCATCAGCGCAGTCTTCCGTTTCTTGGGTATATCGTCACCGACCAGGGTCTACAAATGGATCCGGCCAAGCTCTCAGCTCTTCTCCAGTGGCCACGTCCTGTGGGACTCAGAGCTATCCAACGCCTCCTAGGATTTGCCAACTACTATCAGCAGTTCATCCCACACTTCTCTACCCTGGACGCACCCATCGTGGCCCTCACTAAGAAGAAGGCAGATCCCAGGCATTGGCCACCTGAGGCCGAGCAAGCCTTCACTAGCCTAAAGTCAGCCTTTGCTTCTGCTCCTGCGCTAGTTCGCCCGGATGCCACCAAGCCGTTTTCACTTGAGGTCAACGCATCTTCAGTAGGCACTGGAGCCGTCCTCTCGCAAAGGGACGCATCAGACAAAACCCGAACCTGTGAGTTCTTCTCAAAGACTTTCTCCCCTGCCGAGAGGAACTATACTATTGGCGACCGAGAACTCTTGGCGATTAAGTTGGCACTGGAGGAGTGGCGTCATCTCCTAGAGGGGGCTAGGCATCCGGTAAATATCTACACGGACCACAAAAACCTTCTCTACCTCCAATCGGCCCAACATCTCAATCCCCGGCAGGTCAGGTGGTCGCTTTTCTTTTCACGTTTCAATTTCGTTATACATTTCCGTCCGGCTGAAAAGAACGTGAAAGCCGATGCTCTCTCCCGAGCATCTGACGTCATGGGACAAGAGGACTCTCCTCGTCACATTATACCTCCCGATCGCCTAGTGCCCGTCGCCACATCCACTCTTCTAAGATTGCCTCCCAGTAAGACCTATGTGCGCCCTGCTCTTCGAAGACGGATCTTGAAATGGGGTCAATCCTGTATGGTGGCCGGGCATCCGGGAGTTCTAAAGACCGGGCAAATGATCTCCCGCCACTACTGGTGGCCTAGCCTACTCCAAGATGTCAAGGACTTTGTGGCTTCCTGTACCACCTGTGCCAGAAACAAGTCCTCCCGTCAAAAACCTGCCGGCCTACTTCAGCCCTTGCCAGTTCCAGACCGCCCCTGATGCCATATAGGCATGGACTTTGTCACAGACTTGCCTCCATCTGCGGTTAACACTGTCATTTAGGTTGTTACTGACCGCTTCTCCAAGATGTCCCACTTCGTGGCTCTTCCTGGACTACCATCAGCTCCTCGCCTGGCCCAGCTGTTCTTTCAGCATATCTTCCGCCTACATGGTCTTCCTCTTCATATAGTGTCTGACAGAGGCTCACAATTCGTCTCCAGATTCTGGCGTGCTCTCTGCTCTCAACTCCAAGTGAAGCTGGACTTCTCATCGGCCTATGCTCCTCAGACCAATGGGCAAGTGGAAAGGGTCAATCAGGTCCTTGGCAATTATCTTCGACACTTCGTCTCCGCTCGCCAGGAAAACTGGTCCAGTCAGCTTCCATGGGCGGAGTTCTCCTACAACCATCTGGACTCGAGTTCCACAGGCAAGTCACCCTTCTATGTGGTCTATGGGCATCACCCTCGTCCTCCTCTGCCTCTCTCTCCATCCTCTGAGGTCTCAGCCATGGAGGAATTGTTATCTGACCTGCAGTGGATCTGGGAACAGACTCGACAATCTTTGCTCAAGACATCTGACCGCATTAAGGACCAGGCGGATAAGAGAAGAAGACCTGCCACGAATTTTCTCCCAGGTGACAAAGTCTGGCTCTCGGCCAAATATGTCCGACTCAAGATTCCCAGCTACAAGTTGGGTCCTCGATTCCTCTGTCCTTTCTCGGTGCTAAAACGCATCAACCCTGTCACCTACAAACTCCGCCTACCCCCTACTATGCGGATTCCGAACGCCTTCCATGTTTCCCTCTTAAAGCCAGTGGTCCTCAACCGGTTCTCCAATAAGTCTTCGTTCACTGCTCCACAAGCCGTCTCTGACGATGTCTACGTTTTTAAAGACATTCTGGCCATGAAAACTGTCAGAGGGAGACGGTTCTTCCTAGTGGACTGGAGAGGATTTGGTCCTGAGGAGAGGTCCTGGGAACCCGAGGCTAACATCCTGGACCAAGATCTCATCAAGAGGTTCCTGCAGGCTAGAAAGAGGGGGAGGCCAAAGGGGGGGGGTACTGTCACGGCCGCGGCGGCGTCCCGTGCTCCGGGCCGCCGCCGCGACCTCCCTCTGTCCCATGCAGCCGCCGGGGTCGCTTTTCTTTTCACGTTTCAATTTCGTTATACATTTCCGTCCGGCTGAAAAGAACGTGAAAGCCGATGCTCTCTCCCGAGCATCTGACGTCATGGGACAAGAGGACTCTCCTCGTCACATTATACCTCCCGATCGCCTAGTGCCCGTCGCCACATCCACTCTTCTAAGATTGCCTCCCAGTAAGACCTATGTGCGCCCTGCTCTTCGAAGACGGATCTTGAAATGGGGTCAATCCTGTATGGTGGCCGGGCATCCGGGAGTTCTAAAGACCGGGCAACTGATCTCCCGCCACTACTGGTGGCCTAGCCTACTCCAAGATGTCAAGGACTTTGTGGCTTCCTGTACCACCTGTACCAGAAACAAGTCCTCCCGTCAAAAACCTGCCGGCCTACTTCAGCCCTTGCCAGTTCCAGACCGCCCCTGATGCCATATAGGCATGGACTTTGTCACAGACTTGCCTCCATCTGCGGTTAACACTGTCATTTAGGTTGTTACTGACCGCTTCTCCAAGATGTCCCACTTCGTGGCTCTTCCTGGACTACCATCAGCTCCTCGCCTGGCCCAGCTGTTCTTTCAGCATATCTTCCGCCTACATGGTCTTCCTCTTCATATAGTGTCTGACAGAGGCTCACAATTCGTCTCCAGATTCTGGCGTGCTCTCTGCTCTCAACTCCAAGTGAAGCTGGACTTCTCATCGGCCTATGCTCCTCAGACCAATGGGCAAGTGGAAAGGGTCAATCAGGTCCTTGGCAATTATCTTCGACACTTCGTCTCCGCTCGCCAGGAAAACTGGTCCAGTCAGCTTCCATGGGCGGAGTTCTCCTACAACCATCTGGACTCGAGTTCCACAGGCAAGTCACCCTTCTATGTGGTCTATGGGCATCACCCTCGTCCTCCTCTGCCTCTCTCTCCATCCTCTGAGGTCTCAGCCATGGAGGAATTGTTATCTGACCTGCAGTGGATCTGGGAACAGACTCGACAATCTTTGCTCAAGACATCTGACCGCATTAAGGACCAGGCGGATAAGAGAAGAAGACCTGCCACGAATTTTCTCCCAGGTGACAAAGTCTGGCTCTCGGCCAAATATGTCCGACTCAAGATTCCCAGCTACAAGTTGGGTCCTCGATTCCTCTGTCCTTTCTCGGTGCTAAAACGCATCAACCCTGTCACCTACAAACTCCGCCTACCCCCTACTATGCGGATTCCGAACGCCTTCCATGTTTCCCTCTTAAAGCCAGTGGTCCTCAACCGGTTCTCCAATAAGTCTTCGTTCACTGCTCCACAAGCCGTCTCTGACGATGTCTACGTTTTTAAAGACATTCTGGCCATGAAAACTGTCAGAGGGAGACGGTTCTTCCTAGTGGACTGGAGAGGATTTGGTCCTGAGGAGAGGTCCTGGGAACCCGAGGCTAACATCCTGGACCAAGATCTCATCAAGAGGTTCCTGCAGGCTAGAAAGAGGGGGAGGCCAAAGGGGGGGGGTACTGTCACGGCCGCGGCGGCGTCCCGTGCTCCGGGCCGCCGCCGCGACCTCCCTCTGTCCCATGCAGCCGCCGGGGTCGCTTTTCTTTTCACGTTTCAATTTCGTTATACATTTCCGTCCGGCTGAAAAGAACGTGAAAGCCGATGCTCTCTCCCGAGCATCTGACGTCATGGGACAAGAGGACTCTCCTCGCCACATTATACCTCCTGATCGCCTAGTGCCAGTCGCCACATCCACTCTTCTAAGATTGCCTCCCGGTAAGACCTATGTGCGCCCTGCTCTTCGAAGACGGATCTTGAAATGGGGTCATTCCTCTATGGTGGCCGGGCATCCGGGAGTTCTAAAGACCGGGCAACTGATCTCCCGCCACTACTGGTGGCCTAGCCTACTCCAAGATGTCAAGGACTTTGTGGCTTCCTGTACCACCTGTGCCAGAAACAAGTCCTCCCGTCAAAAACCTGCCGGCCTACTTCAGCCCTTGCCAGTTCCAGACCGCCCCTGGTGCCATATAGGCATGGACTTTGTCACAAACTTGCCTCCATCTGCGGGTAACATTCTGGCCATGAAAACTGTCAGAGGGAGACGGTTCTTCCTAGTGGACTGGAGAGGATTTGGTCCTGAGGAGAGGTCCTGGGAACCCGAGGCTAACATCCTGGACCAAGATCTCATCAAGAGGTTCCTGCAGGCTAGAAAGAGGGGGAGGCCAAAGGGGGGGTACTGTCACGGCCGCGTCCCGTGCTCCGGGCCGCCGCCGCGACCTCCCTCTGTCCCATGCAGCCGCCGGGGTCCTTGTGCAGGGACCCGGCGCTGCTACCTGTTCGGCCCCGGGGGGCGCCTTACCTCGCCCCGCTCCTGTCTCCGTCTGTGCCGGCCAGCGCGCGAGTCCCCGCCTCCTAGGGCGCGCGCGCGTCGGCTGTCTCAGATTTAAAGGGCCAGTCCGCCCTTAATTGGTTAGTTGCACTAATCACTCCCCATAAATTCCAGCCCTGCCCCACAACAGGTGTTGGAGCCTCTGCATGCTTCCCATAGCGTTTCGCCCAGCTCCCTGTTGTTCCTGACCTTAGTCAGGGCCGTTTCTACCGCCGTGCGCCCCGGGCGGCCGCCCGGGGCGCTGACAGGGACTCAGGGAGGAGGGCGCAGTAACCCGGCTGCACTGACAGCTGATCACCGCCCACGGCCGATAGCATAGCGCCCCCCGCGGCACATCTGATCCCATTGCCGCCCGCCCTTGGCCGACAGCACTGATGTGTGCAGCGGCGGGTGCTGTCAGGTGATGTTACTGGCCTCCTGGGCCGGCCCCCTCCATTCCCCGCCCACTGTGACGTGCCTACGCTCCACGCTTCCCGGCCTCAAATGACGCCCTCACGTTGCCGGACGCCTTCCACCCCCCCGGGCACATCTGATCGCCGCCCTCGACACACAGCAATGACCCCCCTGGGGGGGGGGGGTCACGTGGGCGTCGAACAGTTGTGCCGCGAGGGGGGGTGTCAGATGAAGCTACTGGCCTCCTGGGCCGCTCCCGGCCCCCTCCATGCCCTGCTACATGCCCCGCCCACTGTGACGTGCCTACGTCTCCTCCAAGCTTCCCTCACATCCCCAGCGCTGCCCTTACTTCACACACACCGCCCTCAAGTTCCCAGGGCGCCCCGCTTCTCCCCAGCGCCGCCCCCGCCCCTGGTCCAGACGCCATTTGCTGATTCCCGCCTGGCCTGTGAGGAGGAGCGGACAGTAATAAGGAGCAGAGCTTGCAGCATAGGAGCAGCCAGCAGGTAGTAAAAAATTAGTAATGAAAAGAACTGTAATGGAAGCTGGGCCCCTAGGATAAAGAAAAAAAAATATTATAATGAAAAGTTATGATTGTGAACTACACCTCCCAGCATGACCTGATGGCACTGTCAGTTATAAACCTTCAGGAACTGCTGGGAGTGGTAGTTCTCCCAACAAAATAAAAATAGATGCATTTTGTAGGGAGAACTATAACTCCCAGCAGTTACTGAAGGTTTATAACTGACAGTGTCAGGTCATGCTGGGAGGTGTAGATCCCAATCTATGGGGTTGGATGTAAAATTTTTTAATCATGTAAATGAATTTTCCAGAACTATGTAACACCCAACCCCATAGATTGTGAACTACTCCCTTCATGCCCTGGCAGCTATAAACCTTTAGGAACTGCTGGGAGTTGTAGTTCTAACAAAATGACAATAAAAAAAAGGATTTTGTAGGGAGATCTATAACTCCCAGCAGGTACTGAAGGTATATAGCTGTCAGGGCATGCTAGGAGTTGTAGTTCACAATCTATGGCAGGGGTACTCAACAATCTTTAGTGAAGGTCCAACCTACGCACAGGGGGGCTATATACTACTGGGGGGAGCAACAGGTTTACTACTGATGTTCAGCTCGGACCTTTACCTGACAATAGACCCCGCTATTGTCAGGTGAAGGTCCGAGCTGAACATCAGTTATAAACCTGTTGCTCCCCCCAGTGGTATATAGCACCCCTGTGCGTTTTTTGTTTTGTTTTTGTTTGGGGGGGGGGGCGCTTTTTTTCACATTCGCCCTGTAGCCAAAATGACCTAGAAACTGCCCTGACCTTAGTCCTTGTTCCTTGTTCCTGTCCGCAGTCCTTGTCCCTAGTCCCTGCCCGCTGCCTTCCCATTGTTCCTGAGTCCTGTCCGCCACCTGCGATCACGCCTACAGACCTCTGCCTGCACTCCTCCTGCCACGCCTCGCCTGCCGTCACTAGCAACCAAGCCAGGGGTAGCGACCTGGGGGTCGCCTACCGCAGCAAGTCCATCCCGCCTTGCGGCGGGCTCTGGTGAAAACCAGCGGCCCCTTAGACTCCGCTCCCTGGTGAGGTTAGTGCCATCGCTAGTGACGGTTCAGTGGATCCACTACTCCAGGCGTTACACCCAGATCACGCCGCCCCGTACACCCGTCCCGTGGCCGCTTCCTCAAGACAGCTCAGCCTTTCAGCAGCCAAGGCGGTACTCTGTGGCGGGCCCAAACTAGCTGCAGCACGAAGAGGTTAAAAAGGACCTGTAACCCCTGTGCTGGGGTGACAGGCTCCGGACCCCCCACTAGAGCCTCCTATACTTACCTGATCGCGCCGGGTTCCAGTTCTTGAGCCGGTCCGGAAGCCCGGCGCGCACGCTCCTGAGATGAGTCCGATGCTCATAGAGAATGAATGGAGCGTCTGATTTATCTCAGGAGCACGCGCTGATATCTCCGTTACCAGACCGGATCAAGAAGAGGGACCCGGTGCGATCAGGTAAGTATAGGGGGCTCTAGCAGGGGGTCGGGAGCCTGTTACCCCGGCATGGGGGGGTGACAGATTCCCTTTAGCCCTTAGGCGACCCTGGACATACCCGTATGTTCAGGGCCGCCTCCATGTGTTCAGAGCGGGGCTGCGCGGCGGCCGCGCTCTGAACCGCCGCGGCCCCGGGTGCCGCTCGTGACCCAAACCGCGGCTATTAGCGGGCACGGTACGATCGCCGTGACTGCTAATACAGTAATGACACCTCACACAGCCCCATAGACCAAAGGATAAAAGCGCTATAAGCCTGGGAATAGAGCAATTTTAAGGAACATATATTTGTTAACAATGGTTTGAATTTTTTACAGGCCATCAGATACAATGAAAGTTATACATATTACATATTGTTGTAATCGTAACGACTTGAGGAACATATATAAGAAGTCAGTTTTACCCCAGGGTGAACAGCGTAAAATTGAAAAACCCCCAAAGAAATGCGTTTTGTTTTTTTTTTAATTTCACCACACTTTGAATTTTTTTCTGGTTTCGCAGTGTACTTTATGAAAAAATTCTGCCTGTCATTGCAAAGTACAATTAGTGGCGCAAAAAATAAGGGCTCATGTGGGTTTCTAGGTCAAAAAATGCAAGTCCTCTGGCTATGGCCTTTTAAGCACAAGGAGGGAAAAACGAAAATGCAAATTGGCCCGGTCCTCTAAGGGGTTAAAGGGGTTCTAAATAGTTAAAAATCAAACACAATATATAAAAAATGCGTCCTTGCCGAAAGAGCCCTCTATAGGCTGTGTATGGTATTGCAGCTCGGCTTTAGCTATTGTACAATACTGACCACGGCTTATAGCCAGAGGGAGGGGCTGCGTCTGCTGTTCCACAACCCCTCTGATATTGTGGACAATCCGCCATATTAATGGACTGCTATTTATGCCGGTGTAGATGACATGAGACTTTCCCAGAACTTCTCACTATGATGAAACTTCGTACAGAAGCCCTAAAAGCCGCCTCCAGTTCCTTCAGCTTCTGGCTCACTCACGTGACCCCTGACAGGTTCATTGGTCGGATGAGTTAGATCGACAGCCAATCATAGTAAAGGAGGATGGCGCTGATTGGCTGGAGAGCTGTCCGTCCTAGTCTGCGGCACATCCTGCTCGTGTGCGTTGCTCTTCGTGTGCTGCCGCTTGTGTACCGGGTGTAGGGCCGGCCGGGTGAGCCGTGATGCTGAGGTATGCAGCGCGGGGTGTCATCGGGCGCTGTACAGTGTGTTGGTGGTAGCTGTGTGTTGCCTCCTTTCCCCTGGGCCCCAGAGCACATGCCCCATCACTGTCCCCGCAGGCTGGAGCAATAGTTTGCTGTATTTCCTTATTATGCTGCAGGGAGCCCGGGCTCTCCCCCTGTGGTGACCATGTCATGATGTTATTGTACATTGCCGGGATGAGGAGAAGCCCTAATCTGCTGTCCTGGCAGCCATGTCAGGAGGTCTGGTGGGGCGTAGTGATGTGCTGGCAGAGGAGCTGTCTATAGCAGTCTGTATTCTGTAGCTGTGTATACCAGTGTAATATAGTCTATTATACTATATTTACAGAGGGGCAGTCTGTATTCTGTATATACCCCTCTCATATAGTCTGTTATATTATACTTACAGAGGAGCAGTCTGTATTCTGTATATACCCCTCCCATATAGTCTGTTATACTGTGCTTACAGAGGAGCAGTCTGTATTCTGTATATACCCTTCTCATATAGTCTGTTATACTGTGCTTACTGGGGAGCAGTCTGTATTCTGTATATACCCCTCTCATATAATCTGTTGTACTGTGCTTACAGAGGAGCAGTCTGTATTCTGTATATACCCCTCTCATATAGTCTTATGCTTACAGAGGAGCAGTCTGTATTCTGTATATACCCCTCTCATATAGTTTGTTATACTGTGCTTACAGAGGAGCAGTCTGTATTCTGTATATACCCTTCTCATATAGTCTGTTATACTGTGCTTACAGAGGAGCAGTCTGCATTCTGTATATACCCTTCTCATAAAGTCTGTTATATTATACTTACAGAGAAGCAGTCTGTATTCTGTATATACCCCTCTTATATAATCTGTTGTACTGTGCTTACAGAGGAGCAGTCTGTATTCTGTATATACCCCTCTCATATAATCTGTTGTACTGTGCTTACAGAGGAGCAGTCTGTATTCTGTATATACCCCTCTCATATAGTCTGTTATACTGTGCTTACTGGGGAGCAGTCTGTATTCTGTATATACCCCTCTCATATAATCTGTTGTACTGTGCTTACAGAGGAGCAGTCTGTATTCTGTATATACCCCTCTCATATAATCTGTTGTACTGTGCTTACAGAGGAGCAGTCTGTATTCTGTATATACCCCTCTCATATAGTCTGTTATACTGTGCTTACTGGGGAGCAGTCTGTATTCTGTATATACCCCTCTCATATAATCTGTTGTACTGTGCTTACAGAGGAGCAGTCTGTATTCTGTATATACCCCTCTCATATAGTCTGTTATACTATAATTACAGATGAGCTGTCTGTATTCTGTATGTACCTGTCTCGTATAGTCTGTTATACTGTGCTTTCAGGGAAGCAATCTGTATTTTATATATACCGGTCTCATATAGTCTGTTGTCCTATGCTTACAGAAGAACTGTCTATAGCAGTCTTTATATACTCCTCTCATAGTCCATTATACTGTGCTTACTGTCTATAGCAGTCTGTATTCTGTACATACTCCTCTCATATAGTCTGTTTTACGGTGCTTACAGGGGAGCAGTCTGTATTCTGTAAAAACCCCTCTCATATAGTCTGTTAGACTATTCTTACAGGGGAGCAGTCTGTATTCTGTATATACCCTCTCATATAGTCTGTTGTACTGTGCTTACAGAGAAGCGGTCTATAGCAGTCTGTATTCTGTATATACCCCTCTTATAGTCCATTATACTGTGCTTACGGAGCAGCAGTCTGTATTCTGTCTATACGTATATACATGTAATGCATGCAACAAGTTTTTAAACTTTGTTTTAGACTTTTCTATTTATGTTTGCCACCAAGCTTGGAAGCTTTCCTGTTTACGTGTCCAAAACCAGTGGGGTCTTCAGTTTTATGAGAAGTGTTGCAACAAAAACCGGGGGCAATTTATTAGTGCTGTCACCAGAATAACAGTGTGAACTAGTTGGAACTTTTGTAACTTGTTTGATAAACTCCTTCCAGAGTGTGTATATATACTGAGTGCAACTCCAGCTTTTATTAATCTGTATCACAGTGTAATGTTACAGCTGACAACAATAACACCTGCTCAAGAAACATTAACTTGGGTTGTTCAGACATAACTTTTATTTTGGTTATGGATTGTACCCATTTTCCTGGGTGCTACAATATTCACCTTCTACATATTGAAGGGGTTGTCCAGCAAAAATCTTTTTCTTTCAAATCAACTGACTTTAGAAAGTTATATAGATCTGTAATTTACTTCTATTTGAAAATCTTAACTTTTCCCATATTTGTCAGATGCTGTATGTCCTGCAGGAAGTGGTGTATTCTCTCCATTCTGACACAGTGCTCTCTGCTGCCACCACTGTCCATGTTAGGAACTGTCCAGAGATGGAGAGGGTTTTCTATGGGGATTTGCTACTGCCCTAGACAGCTTGAGGTGGTAGCAGAGAGCACTGTGTCAGATTGGAGAGAATATTTTACTTCCTGCAAGACACACAGCAGCTGATAAGTATGGCGAGGCTTGAGATTTTCAAATTATAAATCTATGTAACTTACTGAAACCAGTTGACTTGAAAGAAAAAGATTTTTTGCTGGAGTACCCCTTTAATGTTCCCACATTCCATGTTTCACAGACGACTACACTGAGTAATTCATATAGTGGGACATTACCACAGAGCTGCACAATGTCTACCAGGCCCCTGTATTTAGTATGGCAGCCTAGCGATGCAGCTTTGTTACATGGAACAGTACATCTGGCTCTACATCATGTGTAGAAAACACAGTGTTTTCTGCTCTTTGGGATTAATTTAAAGATGATTTTATGTATGTGTGTGTGTATGTATATGTAAGTGTGTAATATATATATTATATAAAATTTATTAGTGGTGCCTTGGATTACAAGCATAATTCATTCTAGGACTGTGCTTGTAATCCAAAGCAAATTTTACCATAAGAATTAATTGAAATGCAGGCAATTGGTTCCACACCCCAAAAATATTGATCTTTTAATTTGAATAACATGTGAAACAAACATTTAGAAACAGCTGAATATGTGATATTATAAGTTACTGTACAGAAATGGAGAGGATGGGACAGAGACTCCAGGGAGCATGAAGGAATGAGCAGGGCATATGTGGGCACTGTATAGCAGCACTCTCTGTCCTGGGAGAGAGGGGTTACAGCTATGAAGAGATTCAGTGTCGGACTGGATCCTCCGGTGGGCCCCCTTCCCCACTCCCACTGACCGTCCAGCAGCTGGGGCCCCCAGACAGCCATAGGGTGATGCTGCCTTTCCTCACGTCCCAGCGTCGGACGTGCTGCAGCAGGATAAATACATGGTTTTGCAGGGACTGCCCGATTCTGAGGCGACAGACATGTCCCGGGAAGCTCTGCCCCCGCCATGAGAAGCCCCACCCCCTTCTGGTGTTAGCGATGTCAGACTGGGGAGAGGAGTCGCTGGGGCACTAGAGGAACCATACAGGTGAGGTACGTATAGCATTTTTTCTTTTAAATACAGATGGAGGGGCAGGAGAATGATGAAGGAGGTAGTAGTATGGTGATGAGGGGCAAAAGGATGAGAGAGGTACTACTATGATGATGGAGGGGTAGTAATATGATGGAGGGGCAGGAAGATGAAGGGGGTAGTAGTATGATGGGGTAGGTGAATGATGGAGGGGTATTAATATGATAGAGCAGGAGGATGAAGAGGGTAGTAGTATGATGGAGGGGCAGGAGGATGAAGGGGGTAGTAGTATGATGATAAAGGGCATAGTATTATGATGATGGAGGGGCAGAAGGTTGAATGGGTAGTAGTATGACGATGAAGGAATAGTAGTATGATCTTGGAGGTGCAGGAGGATGATGAAGGAGGTAGTAGTATGATGATGGAGGATGAAGGAGGTAGTAGTATGATGATGGAGGAGCAGGAGGATGAAGGGGTAGTAGTATGATGATGGATGATTTGGTCAGTAACAGTGTGATGGTATGTTGAGAGGTACTGTATGGTGATATATATATTAGTGCTGTTCTGGGGTCACTTCCACACACTGAGCCCCCACATAACTCTGTATTCTGATCTCCCACAAAGCATTCAGTGTACAATGTACCTAAGACCCTCCAACTACAACAGCTGCAAGCACTACAACTCCCAGCATTTACTGATAGTCTGCATCCCTCGGGATAGGCTGGGAGTTTTAATACATATGAGCTGCCGCTGTAGAAAGATATAGTGCTGGACCTTCAGGGCTGATGGTTGTAACAGATTACAGCCACCAGAAGCTTTAGCACTACTATCAGTTATTAAAGGTTTTTTCTCTCTGAAACAACTCCCAAAATACCCATCATTTAAGCTTCATAAGTAAAGGGTATTCAGAGAGTTATAGTTTGACTGAAAACACGTCATTCACAAAGGAGTTGTCCCAGATTCAGATGAATCCAGGATAGGGACGGGTCAGTATGTCGCTTTTTAACAATTCTTCTTTGGTGGGCCTCAAGGATCAATTCCTCTGGTGGGCCCCTGATACCCCAGTCCGACACTGAAGAGATTACCTCCACAGTCCTGTCCCCTGATGCAAGCCCCAGCCTGAAGTGGATCTGCTTTGATTTGGAAGGTGACCACACTATGCAGACCATGCCCCCTTCCCACTCGCCCTCCTACCCAGTACAGGGAGCTTTTAAACCAAGTTGCAGTTTTGAAAAACTGTGAGCTCTTCTTGCAAAATGCTCTCAATCCAAGTTACTCGTAAACCAAGGCATCACTGTGTGTGTGTGTATATATATATATATATATATATATATATATATATATATATATATAAAAAATTTTTATTACCAACCATTTAGTCTTTGCTGGTAACTTGTTGTAACATATTTGTGTTTCAGTCCAGCGGAGTTATTTGCTGCGCGGATTCGGGAGCAGAGCCTTCCTCAGCGCTCTCATGGACAGAAGGACTTTCTGCCAGATGGGTCACAAACACAGGATGACAAGCTGCAGATCTGTCGTGCAGAGCAATGGTGTCTGCTGGCAGAAGAGCGCGTGGAGAGACTGTACGTAATTATATGATGTATCTGTTACAGGGATAAAACTCAGACACATATACACAAGTACATTGGTAAAAAGCCCTCCTGTCTTTAGCTAAGGAAGAGGAGCACTGACCAGGTGTCCAGGTTAGCTTTGGTAAATAAGCCAGCAGACATATTGAGCATGGCTGATTAAAGTTATTTAATAGGAGAAGCATGAACAGTGCCTAACTGGACTTTTTTTTACACTAGTATTATAATTTAAAAAGCAGCTTGATGATGTTCAGTCACTTCTGTCAGATGCTTTTTTATTCCCTGAATGCTCATCTAAGGGCTCATTTGCATCATGATTCTACACTCCATTGCACAACTATGTCCTTAACCTGTCACAATCAGAACCTATATATATACCTGCACGGAGAGTCATGGGCCCTGTACAGGCCCTAAGAGTCAGCTAGTAACTATGTTTGGTTTAATTCTCACAGGTACCTGAGTTTTTACGCAAGTGTAGCATAGCACGCTTTTGAGTCTTATGTGCATAAGAGAAATGATGCAAATATAGTCATTAGTTTACTACATTCAGGCCATTGAAGTAAATGGAGTCTGTAGATTTCCATGAAGGTGTCCTACAGGATTGTATGCCAAAACTGTCCTAGATCAGTATGCTTCATTAGGTGTCCATGCTCTGCATAGACTTGTAACTCCTTAGGGTCCATTTACACGGAAAAGATTATCTGCCAAAGATTTGAAGCCAAAGCCAGGAATGGATGTGAAAAGAGGAGAAATCTCAGTCTTTCCTTTGTGACCTGATTTGATAATCGTTTGATTGATAAATCGTTCATTTTGATCTTTTAACATGTTCTTAAATCGTTGTTCATCGTTCGCCCAAAATTCGCCGATCGTTCCGTGTAAACAGTCGTCTCGCGATAGTCCGGCCACCGCCACCCCCGCCGCCGCTCTGATCGCCGCCCCGGCCACGAGCATACGTTACCTGCTCTGCGTAGCAGGTCTTCGAAATCCCCGGCTCCCCTCTTCAGCGGATTGATTGGCTGAAGAGAGGAGCCGGGAATTTTAAACGGCTCTTCTTCAGCCAATCAGTGCTCCTCTTCAGCACTGATTGGCTGAAGAGGAGCCGTTTTAAATTCCCGGCTCCCCTTTTTAGCCAATCAGTGCTGCCGTGCATTGATTTGCTGAAGAAGGGAGCCGGGTGGGGGGGTGGCGATCAGAGCGGTGCAGGGGGCTGCGGTTGATAGGGGGGCCGGGCTGCGGGCGCGTGATCGCAAAACAATTATTCCGTTTGATATATCGTACCGTCTAACCGCTGATCGTTATAACAAAAAAATCGTTACTTCAAAATCGTTAATCGTACGATCGGGCCAATTATCGCTCTGTGTAAACTTAGCATTACTCTCTAGGTTGAGTGTTCTGCACCCCACCCAGCGAGAAGATAATAACTGGTGATGCTCAGCATCGCTGCTTAACTCCTTAGAGGTCAGATAGTAAGCATCATTCTATATACTGCACTTTGCTTCTGCCTGTGTCCTGGCATCTCCAGTTGCATTGCAGCTTCTAGTTATGGTCACCAGAGGCTGCAATTCAGAATATATTGGGTTATGTTTTCAGAAAAGACATGTTAAAAATGTAATGAAACCCAATAGGGGCACAAAGCTTTTCAGCACTTTCTGAGGCTCTTCCCCTTTGTGAAGAATGTGAAAGTGTTTTTTATATTTCAATACTTTTTTTTTTTTTCTCCTTTGTGTTATGTAGACTGCCTCATTACTAATGGTGTGTTTACACAGACAGATTTATCTGCCAGATTTTGGATGCCAAACCCAGGAATGGATTTAAAAAGAGGAGAAAACTCAGTCTTTCCTGTTCCCTGTTTATTGTCTGTTCCTGGCTTTGGCTTCACAAATCTGTCAGATGAATCTCTCTGTGTAAAAGCACTCTTAGCTTGCTATTAAATGGCTAGGGGTCTATTTACACAGCACGACGTGAAGCCATGCAAGGATGCAAATGAGCGCCATTCAGCAAAAGATCTTTACTCGTTTGTGGTGCCTTTTAATGGCACAATCAATTGAGCAGTCATGCTGCACGAACAATCTTTGAATAGTTTGTGCGGCCATGGAAACTTGCAGTACAGATATGCATACAAGCAGTGCATACATATCTCTGCACTGTTTGATGCGACAGCACATCTCCTGTTTATATCGATAACAAATTTTACAGCAGACGCAAAAGATGCATTCAGCCAAGGATCCGGTGTCTTTCCCGCTCCTCGTCTGATCACTGCCGCTTTTACATGGGCCAAAGGAGCGTTTCTAGCAATGCTCCTGGCTGATTATCGGCCCATTCTCTTTAGGCTAACCCACTAATGTTTACTCAAGAAAAGCCTAGTTGGCTTGTACCTGGTTTTCTACTGAAAAGAAGGGGGACCCTATGCTTTTTTTTTTTAGATAAAAAAGTGCGGTTCTATAACCAGCTAGGTCTAAAACCAAGTAGCAGCCTAGTACTGCCAGGGTGGGAAGGGCCTTCTCAGCCTAATAATACCATACTGACATTTCAAAGGCCCTGCACATTATTTTTGAAGCTCTGGGCCTGATGATAACCAGCTCTTTCTAGTATCCCTGGTGGAAGTCAGTACTGGGGTAATAATAAGGGGGTTAACGTCGGCTATTTACAGGATAAGTTTAGTAGTGGATTCTACCTCTTCACTGCTAAGTCTGTATAGTAAAAAAGAGCAGGGAAACAATAGCCTCTCCTGAGTAAGGGCCCTATTCCACCGGATGATTATCGTTCAGATTATGGTTAAATCGTTTGAATCTGAACGATAATCGTTCGGTTGAAATGCAGTTAACGATTAACGACCGAACGAGAAATCGTTGATCGCTTTATAAGACCTGGACCAATTTTTATCGTTGCTCGTTCGCAACGCAAATAATATAGGGGAAAGGAGACACTGTTTCATTTCACTTTCTGTATCTGTGTTTACTGTGCAAAGTAGAAGCCGATCGAGTCAGTGGTGGGCAGATACTACAAAACAGAGGCAAGTACCCATCATTTGGCTCTGAGGTGCAATGCATGATGAGAGATGTAGTTTCACTGGGATCATTTATAAAAGTTTTAAATCTAGTGGCTGGAGCAGTTTAGACATATGAAAAAGTTGTCACATAATCAATGGGGGATCATTGAGGATATATAGGATCACTGCATTTTCACTTTAATTTTAAAAGAAAAGTTTTTTGTTTTTTTTATTACGCAAATAAAACAAAGGCTATATACAGTAGATATCTCTGTAATCTTGCTGACCCGCAGAATACAGATAACCTCTTGCTTTTACTGTGACATACATGGTGTAAAAACAAAAGGTTTGAAAGATGACAAAAAACAATTTGGCAATTTTACCTCACAAATATTCAAATAAATAATAATAGTAAAAGAAACTATTAGTCCAGCAAAAAAACAAGTTCTCTCTGTATAGAAATATAAGAGTTACAGCTTTTATAAGCTGAGGATAAAAAAGGTAAAAGTAAACCAGGCCATAAGGGGTTAAGAAGAGGAGAAGGGCTGGACACTGAATGGCTATAGAGCCTGTCTGACAGAATTGATTGTAAATTGTATCAAGCAGGTTGCTATCAATTGTTATGCTGTACATGTAAGCTGCATGTATACTAGATGCAATGCAGTAAACAATAGATACAAAGGTTACCATAGCCCTTAAAAATGCCCTATTGACATCTGCAGGGGGAACTTAGGGAGAGGAGTGTGGAAACCAGAAGAAAAATTGGTGGAGCTGACATTGCCTGCGGTAGGTGCCTTTAAGAGACTAATGGGTGATAGCTGTCACAGATGCAATACATCCTTGACAATTGCTCTCTGACAATGTGATACTTGTTACCAGCGAGAGTAACCCTAACATGTACTCCTGTGTGCAGGGCAAGTTTTGGCAGATCATGGGGTTCACAGAGGGAGGACGGCAGTGTCTCCTGCCTGAGGAAGCAGTCTATTTACTTGAGTGTGTAAGTCTTTATATAGAATCTATAAATGTCTTGTCCCAATAACACAAAGATTCATATACTATAGTAATCGGTTTGTAATAGACTTTCTGTCCTCAGTGTAGACTGTATATCCTCACATGATATAAACTAACATGACTATGCACTGTTTCCCAGGTAAGTGATATTTATTTGTTTTTTTTAGGGAACTATTGAGCTGTCTTACAGGGATCTTCCACTGTCTATTGAGGAGGCTTATAAGAAGCTGCTCTCTTGTGGTCCAGTCAGTCTTTTACACTATCAGGTTATTGGCATTATTATCATTGTTATTATAATTTAACAGTATTTCTCTTCTCTGCTAGTTTATTTATTTCTGTTTTTGTGTTTTTTTTTCTTTTCTTTTAAACAGGTATATAGCCATTTGAAAAGATTGGGCTACATTGTCACCCGATTCGACCCAAGGTGCGAACACTTGGCCTTTATTGGACTTTCTCTAGTTAGCATTAAAGGGGTATTCAAATCGACTGGTGTCAGAAAGAATATACAGATTTGTAAATTCCATAAAAAAAAAATCTCAAGCTTCCCAGTAATTATCACCTGCAGGAGGTGGTGTATTCTTTCCAGTCTGACACTGTGCTCTCTGCTACCTCCTCTGTCTGTGACAGGAACTGTCCAAAGCAGTAGAGGTTTTCTATGGGGCGATTCCAAAACTGTATGTTTTATTTTTTTGGTTTACATTTTATCATTTGAAAAATGGGAAGATGGGGTGATGTGAATTTCTATTGGGGTTTTTTTTTTTGCCCAATAGGGGATTTCTATGAGCAACTGCTTCATTGCTGTTAGGTATCAAAGCAATACCACAGTATTACATTGATCCATCAGATCAGCGTACCTATTGCTACAGCCTGGCTATGCTAGGCTCTAGCAATAAAGAATTCTCGCTAGCCACAGAGCCTTAGGGCAGGCACAGGGCTGCCATGACAATGGATGTCTCCCAACAATCTTTTCACAGCAGATTCACCCCACTATGCCAACAACGAAGCACATTTAAAGGGTACATATCATTTTAACAAACATCTGACATGTCATAGCAACATTTAGAGGTTTATAGCGGTGGGGGTCTAGGTGCTGAGACCCGCTCTGATCGCTAGAACCAAAGTGCAGATGTAATAAGCAGCGTGCGTTCTGCCCCTTTATCTCCATTCTCACTGCTAAAGTAGAAGTAGACAGAATTATAATGGAGCTTATAGAACTTCCGGCAATCACATCTACTGGAAGTTCCATAGACTTCATTATAATTCCATCCACTGCTACTTTACAAGTGATAGCAGAGATGAAGGGGCAGAGCTCACGCTGCTGAACAGGTGCTGATTGCAGCACCCGGACCCCCACTGATAGAAAGCTCTGACATGTCACTATGACATGTTAGAAGTCTATTTTAAAGAGAAGTCCGGACATGTGAAAAAATGTTCATACAGCAGGGGCATGGGGGAAGGGGGGGTAACATAACAAACTATCCTAACTCACCTCTCCTGCACTGGATGGCCATTTTGGGACCCCCGCCAGGCTCCAGGATCTCCTGCAGAGCCAAGGTTGCGACCCTGTTAATGGACGACCTACTCAGCCAGTCAGTGACTGCAGCAAGACCCCACTGCAGTCACTGATTTGGCCGAGTGTGCAATCCATCAGCTGGTACATGCTGATTTCACTACTCTGGGACGGAAAATGCCTTCCGGTGGGGGGTCTTGGAGGCTGTCACATGGCGTATTGCGGGCATGGGGAGAGGTAAGCAATGATTGATTGTTATTTTCTCCCCTGCACTTGACTTGATGGTGATAGGTGCACTTAAATATGCTTAAAGTGTAACTGTCATTTAAATGTAATTTTTTAGAAATGCAATCTTCTCTCACCAGACTCTCAGATAAGCACAGACCTGCACGGGCTGGCTCTGTCCTCTTCCTGCTTAGTCATCCCCCTCGGCCCCTCACTCCTCCATAGGTTATAATGAATTCTGCAACGGCGGTCTGAAGCTGCCACTCCTATTACATGGTATAAGGCTGATCATTTTGTTTCAGCCTGTTGAAAGACAGCGATCAGCCGACACCATGCATGTCAGCTGATTGTTGTCTTTTATTACACAAAGCCATTGTCAGCTGAATATAGACGATAATCGCTTTGTGTATTAGGGCCTTAAGGGGTTGAATGGTTCCAAGTCTGCGTTTAATGGGCTTAGACTGTTTGGCAACTGTGGAGACAGGACTAGAATAATATGAAAAGTTCTAAAGATAGACATAAAAGTACTGTCAAATACTGACTCCCACATGACTAGCGAAACAAGATAAAAACACACATTTGTGGGATTTTTTTTTTTAATACAGCCACATGAAATACTCTACCAGCTTCGCCTCATAGACATTGCCTTAAAGTTGCCCCCATTGACAGTACATTTAAAATTCCCTGTTAAGAACCCTTTCCCTATGGTCCAGGACCTACAATGCTGGCTATCTGGTTGATGATATTCCTTGAACTTCCATATTACATCATTGTTGTGTATAATATCCTAATTTATCTTTTTGTTTTCTTCTGTAGCTCAGTACAGCTGCCTTACGAGAAAAAAATAAATTTGGAGAGCCAAGTATCAAATAGAAAGCGTAAGAGGAGTTCAAGACCATGGTAAAGATCTTACATCTTATGCAGTATGGTATTTTATTATAGCCATTTACTTAGAATGTGAAAAGTATTGTCACATACACACTTTCCCTGCATATCAAATGGGTGCGACTATAAAGGGGACAGTCTGTCATCGTTTTTGTATTTGAAATGACTTTTTATACTTTTTGCTAATCGTTGCAAATGGCGCACATTCTTGATAAATGGCTAAATAGCCGAGATCTAGTTTGGTCTGGGATGGAGTGAAATTACGCAACAATTTTAAAGGGGTAGTGCAGCGCTAAGAAATTATTCATAACTATGCTCAGCCGCGATTGGCTGAGCACAGTTATGCTCAGCCAATCGCGGCTGAGCACAGTTATGACGCGGCAGAGGGGGGACGGCAGGAGCGAGTCGGCCGGCCGGCCTCCCGAAGATTACATCACTGTCAGAAGACTGCAGACGGGGTCGACGCGTATCAGGTATGTATAATGCACTACACTTCCGGGTCCACGGGCGGGGGGCGGGGAACACGGGAAAGGGGGCCATTCACAGACATAACATACATTACAAAGCTGTATAACTTTGTAATGTGTGTTATTTTGTGAATAATTTCTTAGCGCCGCACTACCCCATTAAGTTGATGCATTTCATCAGCTGCTGCAATGCCAAAATATATTTGACTTCATCCTAAGGCGTTATGATAAAAAAAATAACTTGGCTTGGAAACTAAAAAATGTCAAAATCTTGGTCATATACACATAAATGCATACAAAAAAAGCTGATCAATCCTCCCCCCCCCCCCCAAATTAATTCAAACACCCTTATTCTTGCACTTATTTTTGAGTTTGTAAATTGAACATAAACTGCACCTTAGCATAGTTGACATAACCCAGTTACACATCCTGAATTCTAGTTTTTATAGGATACTAACATGCATACATTCATGCTCTGCTCTTTAGCAGACAAGGATTAAAACAGGATTAAAATCTAAGAAATGATATAGATTCTTTGGAGCAGTCACCCTTAACCTGTGGATTTCCAGCTGTTGAAACACTACATCTCCCATCAAGGCTGTCCAGGCATGATGGTAGTTTTGCAACAGCGGAAGAGCATAAGGTTGCTTGGAGGACATTGCTTTAGAACAGTGAGGCGCCCCCTAGTTGTTGGTGAGGCCCAGCTGGGGAGCCAGTTATCACAAAAGTAACTATGATCTGCACAATCCTTTTACTGTTTGCCAAAATCTCAATTTTAGAAACATTATTCATTTATTTTGTACTTGCTTTATTAGTATATAGAGCTTGGGAGACAGGTGAAAGGTAGCCCTAGCATTATTTTCAATGGATTTTTACCACATGTAGTAAAACCAAGGCACCCTCTGGGTCAGTCTAGTGAGGTCCAGGCGTTGCCTTGGTCTGTTGGGTGAGGCTCCAGTAGAAAAAGTTTGAGAAGCACTGCTTTAGAACATAAAGGTCCACTTAAAAAATTTAAATGTTACTCTGAATGTTTGAAAATGGATCCACCTCACAAAGTTTTATTTTGAGTGTTGAAAGTATTATGTGACCATTTATAAAAATACATATGATTTGGGTTAGTACTACCAGCAGAACAGAGAGGGCCAAGCTGTAGAACCCAGCACAGCCAATCTTGTTTAGTTGTCACTGTTATCAGACAGCCGGGGCCTTTTTTCCCCCTTTGTTCTGGTATGAATTTTTTTTTTTTTTTTCAAAGAAAAACTAGACTGTACAGACCACAAAGTTAGATATGAAAGATAATGGAATAGTTGGTGAGAGCTTACACTGAGCTGTTATGTTTTAATTTGCAGTTCGGAAAGTCAAAATGTTTCAGAGACACCTGGAAATGACAGCAAAGAAGAAAGTAATTCTTCAAGACCCAAAATAAGCCATTGCCCAGAAACGGTTGCTTCCTTCACCCCAGAGCCCGTGGCATTTGTACCAATTGTATCACAAAATGTAAAAGTTGATGAAGAAGCCAAGAATAACAACAATAGGTTGGGGAGCAAAGACTCAGCTGATGGTGAAACTGCTAAAGAGTATGGTGTTTCTGGAAAATCACAAAGGAAACACAGATGGGATTTCTCAAGAATCTGCTTTCCAAACTGTGCATATGATCAACCCTGCCTTCAGCTTCCAGATCCCGAGCCTGCCTTCCTGCCTAATAATATTACTGGGCATCAAGCAGACATATCTCCTTGGTTAGGAAAGCTAAATTTGCGTCCAGAGAAGTTTTCCCGAAGAGAACAAGAGCAGCTGGATTGGGAACGGAAGTACAAAATTAGTATCAACGCTGACCCTAAAATACAAAAATGCAGCAACTGGAGTGAATATAAGAGGCTCCTGCGAGAGAGGGAATGTCGCAATGAAAGACCAACACATCTTTGGTCGAGTACAGTCAGGCCACTGCTGGCTCCAGGACATGTGAACTCTACAGGTGAGCTCTTACTGCATGTTTACCTTTTTGCTTTGTGATATAGATTGTTCTGCACTGAATATTTCCCATGATCTGGAGAGCTCAAAAAGTTTACCGCCACTCTGTACACTGATTTGTGGTGATCAATGCAGCTTTCTTAGTGCACATGCAAAGCCAGGCAAATCATGGTTATCAGATTATCAGAAAGATTAAACTATATTGTATTTAGTAGCACTTTCTCTCAGTTTTAGGGTGCCTTCACACGTTTAGTTCCTATGTGAATACATACTTGCAGGGCATCTTTCAGACCACTGAGAGTATGTAAATCACCCGCCCCCTTAACCCATGCATTACCTGTGCTCGTTCTGGCTTGCTGCACAGGCTCCCGGCTTCCTGCTCAGCCAATCAGTGGCTGCGCCTGGGCAACGCACTGATTGGCTGGGCGGAACAACAAGAAGCCAGGAGCCCATGCAGCAAGCCGGAACGAGGACGGGTAATGTATGTGCAGGCAGTGTGTGGGTTAAAGGGGCGGGTGATTAACATACAGCGGTCTGAAAGATCCGCTGCAAGTATGTATTTAGATAAGAACTGACAGGACCTTGGACTGCCACGGATTTCGCTGCAAAACTCCCAGCAAGAAATCCGCTACGATCCGTTGTGTGAAGACACCTTAACAGTTGTTTTGTGTTTTTTTTTTTTTTTTGTTTGTTTTTTTGGACAAGGATTTTTATCCTGTTCCTGGTTCCTTTTTTGTCATATCATTCAAAGTGTTGATAATACCACATATTGTACTGACTACTATTATTTGTGCATCCAGCTTCAGTTTTAGCACAACTAACAGCTATCCGTCAGTCTACATTGGTGGAGGATAATAAGAGGTATGTGTAATATGTTTCTTTTTACAAACTTTACAAGATTGTGATACTTTTTTCTTTTTTTTTTTTAATACAACAAAATCTTATCTTTAGTTTAGCTAAATATGCTTAAGAGAGCCTAGGCTTTCTAGTAGGCAGGCGGTTAGGTATTCAGTGTGTTCATTGAAAGTGGTAGTTACTGATCCTTTAACAGTTAACAATCTGAAGATATTTAAGACATGCCCATAGACTCTTATCTCTTATGGGAGCAATCACTACAGCTTTCAGTAAGGCATGAACCTGAGCACTCTACATGTTAAAAACATGCAGTGATCACACAAACACCTCTGCTTGATAATGACTGGGGGCTTTAAAAAAATGCCTGCATGGATCAGTGGCTTCCCATGAATGCTGAAAGTGTGTTTTTTTTTTTGTTTGTTTGGTTTTTTTTTTTTTTGGCATCAGGGCCTCTTTTGGCATCAGGGCCTCTTTACATGCAATTTATCGCCTAAATTTGTTGTTACTGATAGAGCCAGATACAAATCAACCCCTTTTGTCGTTGTTGTGTTTTCGTTTTTTTTTTTTATTATAAAAAATCTAAACTGCAAGAACAGGCATCTTGCCACTTGCAGAAACGTGCAAACTATTTTAAATGAAATTTTTATTCTGCACATTGAATGCCATAAATGAAAAAACACATTTTGTATTGGCGCATGCGGAATTGACCAAACTATTATAACATAGTGCTATTTATCCCATAGAATGAATTGCTAAGTTTCCACTGCGTAATAATGTCGGGGATGGCGGTCATCTTTTAACATAGACTGCCGCTAATAATGATCAGGATCATTATTGACAGCCACCTATTTAACAAGACAGCCGCCTTCTCCGATATTATTCCGCAGTGGGAACACAGCCGATTAAAATTTTTCTGGTCATGTGACATCCCAGAAAATAAATTGATAAAAAGCAATAACAAATTCCAATCTGCATTAAAATAGACCATAAAATACCAAAATAAATAATACCAATAAAAATAGCAGACCATGAAGCAAAAATTAGTCCCATATAGTTCCTTGGAGAAATAAAATAGTTTTAGGAATCGGAGCAGGTAAATTTTAAACATTAAGGTGTTCCTCTCGTTGTAACTCCCAAAATCTAAATCAACAGGGGGTATAAAATTAAGCATGTTTGCAATTTACATTTTTTTAAAAACTTATTAATTACTATTCATTTATCGTATTTATTTATTTATTTTTGCTTTTTAGTATTGCGCTAGTTTTTTTTAAAAAAAAGAACGATTGCTGAAAGTCCCAACAAGAGTGTAACCGCTCAATGCGTCCATCTATTAAGTGGCTGCCTTCCCTGTGAGCATGCAGATGACTGGGACTTCCTTTGTTTAGATTTTGAAAGTCAGTGCCCATTTAATAAAAAAAAAGTTTATTTTCTTAAAACTGGTATATTATTAACGCAAGCATAATATATATGCATTTCTGATTTATTATGGCCTAGGATCCTGCTTCTGTTTGGCCTAACTGCAGGTGTAACTTTCTGTTACAGGCTTCAGGACAGGCAGAATGTACTACAGATACACTTTAATTTGTATCAAGCTGATGGCATCTCGCAGTTTAAGAAATCCAAACCAGGCAAACCATATGCTTATTTATGTGTGCACAGGTAGGTGGTCAGTTATGATTTATTTTCCTTTTATGCCTGAAACATTTATGAAGGCAAAAGACTAACAATATATCCATAGACATTAAAGGGTTTCCTCATCTCAACTTATCCCTTATAGTATAGTGTATGCCAAGCTGATTTGGGAGGGTTCAACTGGTGGGACCCTCACCAATTCTGAGAATGGGGACATAATTGTCCCCTGCATGAATGGAGTACATCACATGCTAGTGGTTAACACTCAATTCATTCTATATGGGGCTGCTGAATGTTGCGAAGGGCTGAACTCAACAGTGTTTGGCGGCCCAATAGAGAATGAATGGTGTGGTGGCAGCGTATGTGTAGTACGGTCCATTCATTCTGGGGACAGTCATGTCCCCATTCTAAGGATCGGTGGTAACTTGATGATTTTTATCGCCTGTTCTGTGGATAGGGAAATCGAGATGACAATACACCATGGCCTGGTTACAGAAACTTTTTGTAGTGCAACAGAGATATTATTTTTATTTTTTTTTACAACTACTGAGCTGCAGCTACACTTGAAAGGAAAACATTAAGTTACTTGCAATCTTTTGGACTTCAGCTGTCACTTCACAATTAAAATCGGTCAATTGTCTATAGCCCAGGCCTAAATATTTCTGGCAGATTCCACTTAATACAACATGCAGGCAGCCAAATATCCTCTCCCACAAAAATTCATACCTGTTAAATACAAACTTGGGTTTGCTTATTCAAAAAAGTTTTTTAAGCTGAATATTTAACATGTGCATTTTACTCCCTAATGTTCTGTGCTCCAGTTATAATTAACCTAAGACCACTGGAAAGGTGGCTATCTTTATACTGCAAAAGTTTCCCGCATGCTTTAGATCTACATTGTGAAAAAAAGGAAAGAAGTATCTTGTAACTTCTAGATGTGCAAAACCTGTCTGGTAGCCTGGATGCAGATTAGGCTTATTGAATCTGTTGCCAAATCCATGACATTCAGGCTGAAGGTCTGCAGCAGAAAATCAAGGGTATGTCTACAGGAGATTTTACAATAAATTTTTTACAACCAGATAAAGTCCTTGGAGCATATTCTTTAAAAGGGTTGTCTCATAAAAGTCACCCTACCCTAGTAGGGCATAATGGAAGCCCTTATTCTGGGCATCTTTCTCTGAGCGGTGAGCTGATAAGTGGCATATTACAATTCATATATTCACTTCTCTCCACACCGGCCGCCATCTAGGATTCTTACATTGCATCCGAGACACTCATTACTACTACTACTACTTCTTCATCTCCTTCTCCCACTACTGGTTATATACCTGGTTGACAAAAGTGCACGTGAACGAAACGTCCCTGTGATTGGGTATACTAACACCATGTGAAAGCATTACTAACCAATCTAAAACAATTAATCTTGAACTGTGCCTGAGTAATGATCTTTACCGGAACCTATAAATAAATGATGGTGTGATAAGCATTACCTTTGGGGTGGAGTGCAGTTGTTATCTTTACTATATTGGACTATTATTCAACTGGCACCAACACACACAGTGCACGGACATACTAGGATTTGACGCAGGACATGTGACTGCGGCAGCCTATTACAGCTAGTTATTGGCTGCTGCAGTCACATATGTGTCATGTGTTTGTGTACCCCCAGGGAATTACCTGTTGCTGGGGTAAGCAGTATATAGAAAATGGGTCCAGAGGTACAGCTACTCTTTCCATCAACTTTCTTTTGTGTAGCTTATAGAGGGGGGCTATTGAGGAGGGCTTCTCTGTAATACTTCCTTATGCCTAAAGGCCGAGCAAGTCAGGAGCACTTAGAATTGTTCAAGTCATAGCATTATCATTTTTACATTGGTAATCCTGCTAATCTGCATCAAACTTCATAAGTTCTCTCTTTCTGCCCATAGCTTCGATGAGCAGATTCCTTCACTGCGAACCATGAAGATCCTGGCATCCCAAAGTGGAGACGTACCAGTTGTGTTTGCTTTGGTGGATTGTGGAGAAATAGCATTTTACACCTTCAAAGATTTTCAGCTACCATTGGATGTTTACCCATGATAAAGTCTTATCTTTCATCATATTTGTATTAAAGAAAATAAATCTGTACTTTTATAATTTAGGATATTTTTTGTACTAGATATGTTAGAAGAAAAAAGACTAAAAAAAACTAACAGCAATTTTTCAAATTTGGGGGTTTAATTCATTCAGTACTTAGTTTCCTTTGTAAGTAAACTTACTTGTTATCTTCATTCTAAAAGTCAGTATGTTTACAACAGTACCCAGTTTATCTTTTCTTTTCTTTTTTTTTTTTTTTAAATGTTTTACTATTTTAACCCCTTAAGGACCGAAGACTTACTTGTACGTCATGGTGCCTGAAGGGGAGTTTAGAGAGGGGTCATACAGCTGGGACAGCGACTATTAGCCGGCATGGGTCAATTGCTGTGCCTGGATACCCTTAAAGGGGAACTCCAGGTAGACTTTAAAAAGAGGTTAAAAAAAAAAATGAAACTTCTGCAGAAGCATAAAGCATTACTTGCCTATCAATTTCAGTTTTGAAACTGCCAAAAATCCATTTGGTTTTTTTTTTTGGGGGGGGGGGGGGGGTTGTTCTGTTCTGTGTTTTTGCACTTCCTGGTTGATCAGTTGTACACAGTACTACAGGTTCCAGAATGCAATGCTTTCCCTCAGCTGTTCATCACAGTCCTCCACCCTGCCTATTCCCCGCCAAAAGCTGTTGCAGAACATCTAGGCTGTGTTCACATATTGCAGTTTCATTGTGTTACTGAATTATTTGCTGTAATTCGTGATTTCATTGTGGTTCCACACAGCACACTGTATTCTCTACCTGTAACGCTGATATTGGAATAAAGTAAAGAACTTTTTGAATTTTATTTTTTCTTTTCATTTCCACGCACATATTATGATCAAGCATCTATTATTTTTGAAGTTGAGCCCCACAATAAGGTTCTGATCCCCTCTGTCGTTTAGCATCATTTACTTGTGTTACTGCATCATTTTTGTGAATACGCTGCCGTACTGCAATGACACTCCAACGTGTGAACACAGACCTAATTTTAAATCAGTGCAACACCTGCTTCTGGCTGGTCAGAGATGTTGAATCACTTATGGGATTGGGGAATCCAGCCAAGCCTCCTGGGATATCACGCCCTGCTTGCATCATCAGCCTGATCTCAGCAAACACACACAATGTAAGACAGGCATGGAAGATTTGTCTCCTAAGGGGGGAGAGCAGAAGGAGCAGGAGACAATGTGGATTTGCACAGAGGCCATTTTTCTTCACTTCCTGGATTTCTATCAGCTACCAGTATGGCAGAACTGTACAGATGTGGTAATACATTGTATAGACACATATTTTTAACGTTTATTGTACTTTTAATAGGAAACAAGTTTTTCTTATCCGGAGTTCCCCTTTAAACCCCATCCGTGGTGGCCTACTGAACGGATTGCCCCTCCGTGATCAGTAGTTTGCAACACCCACACGTTACTGCTGTAGTGAATACCGTATCTGGCATATCAGCATGGGAAAAATTCTGACTGAAAGCAGCAAGGCCCATATAGTAAAAGGTTTTTTTTTTTTAAGTTAGGTGAATATAGACATGTATGGGCTGCTGCAAGTCCAGATTTCCCCCCCTCGGATCATCCCCATGGGTAGAGTTGCATTGCTGACCTCCATACACAGTGGGTTAGCCCTAGCTATTCTCACACTATGTTCATTACTCTGACGGCCCAAGACTTATCTAGACATCCTTTTTATTCTATCACATAATAGAACACCTTGGATAGCGACACCTCTATTGCCAGCAGATCTCCATTCATATGTATGGTGTACAGAATACATGATTTTTAATCCGTTTCAAACTGTATTGGTTCTCGATCATGTCATAAAAACCATAATACACTTGTATCTCTAAATTTCCCATGGCTACAGCTTATGGATAAAAGATGCATTATATACTATAGCACAGCTGATGTTTCTGTCCCAGACTATAGAACTAAAGGCTATGATGTGCCATCTATCACTGGCTCCTCTGGGATCTTCATCTAAAGCAGTGTATATCAACCTTTTTAAGTCAAGTACCTCCATGTGGTGGGATGCTTCAGCTGAGAACCCCCCAAGGTACCCCATAAATGTTGCCTTAATAAGGCTGAGATTACTCTGCCTCTATAGGCTCTGTATAAAGTCTGTCAGCAAATGATTCCCAAATCAGATTCCCCCCATAACTATGTGACTGATCTGTAGGTCCCAGTAATAATGCTCAAGTAATGTCAAATAATACCCCCTTCCCAATAATAACAGACTCTGAGGCCATTAACAATGCTGGATGCAATGCTTTCTGTAGCCAGATATGTCGTCTTTAGACAGTAAGGCCTTCATGGTGCAATAAAGAAGCACTCCACCCTGTCCCTACCCCCCACAAGCTTAAAGGGGTTGTCCGGCGATAAAAAATTATTCGCAGAATAACACACATTACAAAGTTATACAACTTTGTAATGTATGTTATGTCTGTGAATGGCCCCCTTCCCCGTGTCCCATCCGTGTACCCGGAAGTGTGGTGCGCTATACTCACTTGTCACATGCCGACCACGGTCTCCGATCCTCAGCAGTGACGTCTTCTTCGGGAGGCCAGCGGATCTTCCCGAGTGCCGGCCGCCCTCTGCAGCGTCATCCGAAGCTCAGCTGCGATTGGCTGAGCATAACTGTGCTCAGCCAATCGCGGCTGATGACGCGGCCACGTCATTAGCTGCTCAGCTGCGATTGGCTGAGCACAGTTATGCTCAGCCAATCGCGGCTGAGCTTCGGATGACGCTGCAGAGGGCGGCCGGCACTCGGGAAGATCCGCCGCCCGCCCGAAGAAGACGTCACTGCTGAGGATCGGAGACCGTGGTCGGCACGTGACAGGTAATATATAGCGCACCACACTTCCGGGTACACGGGTGGGGGTGGTGGGACACGGGGAAGGGGGCCATTCACAGACATAACATACATTACAAAGTTGTATAACTTTGTAATATGTGTTATTCTGTGAATAATTTTTTATCGCCGGACAACCCCTTTAAGGTCTAAGCACGCTCCCCTTAAAAGTGACCGCCATGAACTCTGAAAAACAATGATGCCTCATAATAAGATCTCCTAAGGGTCCATTTACACAGAAAGGATTATCTGCCAAATATTTGAAGCCAAAGCCAGGAACAGACTATAAACAGATCAGGTAAAAAGGAAAGTCAGATTTCTCCTCTTTTCAAATCCATTCCTGGCTTTGGCTTCAAATCTTTGCGTCCTGCGTCCTGTGTCAGTATATGGTCAAGCATCTTATCCAAACTCACAGTGATTCTAGTCTCCTTACTATATCGGCCTGCAGCTACTCTGTGCAAGCTGCTTCTTTATCAAAGTGTACCACAACACATTATATGAAAAAATAAAAATTTAATTCACAAGTACATCTGGTCCTGAAACCCCATACTGCATTAGGGTATGTGCACAGTACAGAATCCCGGTGGATCACAATTCTTCTATGGTTTGCCAGATTCCACTGTCTGCCCAAAGAATGAACCCGCTCATTCTTCGAGCAGATGGTAGAATCTGGAAAACCATAGAATGAAGCCAGCGTCCGTGAGCGGGGTTGAGCTGCAGAATCTGTGGCGGGTGATACGCCGGGATTCTGTAGTGTGCACATACCCTAATAGTTCACCCTTTAAAACATCTTTACATAACAGCACCATGACACCACAGTGATCACATGTCATTGCCAATGTGCCCATTCCATCAGCAATGGTAAGATCATGTAGAAATATTCCCTGATCATACATCTATATTTTGAATGAGCCCCGAGAATTTCACTGGTGGGCCCTCAGCACCCCAGGCCGACACTGGGATGATGGGTTACTGTTCACTGGCATGTCCTGGCAGATGGGAAAGCAGAGTTATCTCCTATCCTGGCTACTGCAGCAGTGTGAGATGTAGTAAACTCCAGAGATTGCTCTATAGACCCCAAACACATTTGGTGTATACCAGGAAGGGGTTAATATGGCCACACAATGATAAAAACTAGGTAAAAAAATATTAGCTATGTTAAGGCTCTTATTACATGGAGCGATTATCTGCCAAAACAGGCAAATGCCCGCCCATGTAAAAGAGCCAGAAATCAGCTGACAATAGGAAAACACTTCATTGTCCGCCGATCACTGACTTTAAACCGGACATAAAATAGTCTGCCGTCCCTGTGTAATAGGAAATGTGCGGCCACCCTGACTGACTAAAGAAAAATGCCGCACAATCATGAAGCCGTGAGATGGGCTCTGTAAGCGACTGCAGCTCAGAATATGTAATACAGGTTTTGAGGAGGGTGGGTTGGAGGCGACAGAATCCCTTTAAGAGGGTTATAATAATGTTGTTTTTTTAAATAATGCTTTGAATTGCCCTATTCAGACCCCTAACTCTCAGAATATTGGTCATAATCTCAGGCAAAATATCTGAAAATCATATAGCCATATTTAGCAGTTAGTGATCTCTTATTAAGAGGGACACTACCCAGAACTGGCATTTGAGAGCAGTGTTATAGGGAAGCGGGGAAAGCATGTTTACACCGTTTTGTGCAACTTAATATCTAATAGGACAACACTTTTTTTTTCCTTATCTGCCAGTATATTACGCTGCATTCACATGTTCCATTGATACAGTCTGTGCACAGACTGTATACTATAGACTAGACCTCAGAATTCCCGGCATCATCAGTCACATAAATGTTCAACTGTGTTATGTGTATAGAAACGTTGGGAGAGAGAACTGTTCTTAAGCAGCCCATTATTGAAAGTATATGGCCATCTTTATGGGGCCATACAACAGATTTCAGTAACAGGTCACTGTAAGCAAAATCAGTAGAATGACAATTTTAGCTATTTACAAAGGAAACATACAAAGTGTTATAATTTTGCGGTTTTGCCACAATTTTGCTTATTTTACTGTCAGGAGGTACAAGAAAACAAAAACTAACTGAAAAGAAAACATTTCCAATGACGTGAAAAGTGGCCCCCTATTGCGCATAGTGATTGCTACATCCAGTGATTAGGTAACATCCCACAATGGCCCAGATTTATTAAAACAAAAAATGCTGCAATTGGCCCATGGCAGCTAATAGGCATTCAGGCTTCATTTTACCAGGACTCAGTAAAGGGGGTATTCCCCTGTGGAGGAGTAGTAGAAGAAAAATGGAAAACAGTGCCTCATGTAATATTGTACATCAGTGTGTGTCCCAAGATTCCAGACTAAGATTATACTGTCCTTTACCCTTCATGCATATAACCCTGACCAAGAGGGTAGTGTGTTTAGAGAGGGCTGCCAGCTAAAGGAGGTTTGCATCTAGGATGCTGACCTTTGGTACTGGCGCTGTCAGAGTATAATATAAATATAATGCTGCTGGTAGTCTCCCACTAAAGTTCCTCAACTTGCCAGGTCCCACCTGCGGTAGCTCGCTTCTCGTGGCCCGACCCTGCCTGCTCCTCTGCCACATTCACCATTTGGTTGATAGTATCTGCTTCCTCTCTCCACTCTGCATGGCATCCATTATTCTGATACTTCTGCAG
Source organism: Dendropsophus ebraccatus (assembly GCF_027789765.1). NCBI lineage: Eukaryota > Metazoa > Chordata > Amphibia > Anura > Hylidae > Dendropsophus > Dendropsophus ebraccatus. The sequence goes on along the minus strand of NC_091467.1, from coordinate 37,294,528 downwards.
TTCCTTCACTGTCCTCTAGGGTGTGTAAGCTCTCAGCACCTTGCTAAGGTAGTCTGCCTGACCTGCATCTGAGCCGCCAGTTCTGACCCTCAGCCTGTAGTCTACACCGCTGCCTCAATTTACCTGTGGATTTTTCTCTACACTTTTCTCCCAGTAGAAAAGAACTATTCTATAGGGGGTAGAAGTTGCTTGCTATGAAACTTACCCTGGAGGATTGGAATTATCTATTGGAGGGAGCTTTACATACAGCGGTTATGCACACTGACTAAATGAACCTCATCTATTTACAGACTGCATTTAAGTCCATGCCAGGCTAGATGTATGGGCACTCTTTGCTTGCTTTGACGTCCCATGCAGTGCATGCTGGCAGCAGCGATAGATTGGGAGTAGGAACCACAGTATATCATAGATCTAATGGGGCATTTACACAGAGAGATTTATCTGACAGATTTCTGAAACCAAAGCCAGAAATGGATTTTAAAATCCATTTTCCTTTATGACCTGTTCTCTGTTTATAGTCTGTTTCTGGCTTTGGCTTCAAAGATCTGTCAGATAAATCTCTCTGTGTAAAGGCACCATAAGCCATATGGTTACCGTGACGCTAGTCTCAAAGATATCTCACCTGGGAAGTTGTTTGTGCCATAGGCAAAGCAAAGATAGGCCTACAGTTCTAAGGGTCCTATTACACAGAACGATAACCCAGCAAATGAGGGCTGTTTAGCAGATTTATCGATCCTTGTAATAAAGACAACAATCAGCCGATGACAACAATCGGCTGATCCTGTCTTTAGGTCCTGACCTAAAGTCATCGGCCGTGGGGCGTGCATCGCTTCGTATAATAGCGATGCTATTCTGAGTATCCTTGCAGCCCTTAATGATCTCCAGGCAGCCCTTGCTTTGCAATAATCGAGCTGTATAAGAGGCTCAGCAAACGAGCGCTAATCTAGCAGATCATCGTTTGTTTGCTATAGTGATTGGGGCGTCTAATACAGCCCCAAGTATGCTGGTCACACTGGAGTCCACAACAAACTATTCCTCTTTCCTGTTTTCCTGTTACCACTGGTGGCAATCCTTTTCCAAGGACATAAAGGACTGTGTCTTGATGGCCTGGCGTATACCAGCTGTGCCTGTAATAAAGTTTACTCCAACCTCTACCAATTCCAGACGCCCATGTAACATATTGCCATGGATTTCATCTCTTTATTTATTTATTTTTTAAATGAAATATTTTTTATAGGCCGGAGGACAACCTCTGACCCAGAACAATGGTATGATCTGTATTGTTATACTTGAGGAAGGCGTCCCACAAGTATGAGTGCCGAAATGCGTTGTGAGTTTTTAAATAAATTTTAATAGTTGTAATATATTCCTGTGGGTATCCTATTCACATTCTGTGATACTGGAGTGGCTTCTGACAGGGGCAACAGACTGTATAGGGCAATGAAATTTTAGCCCTGATTGCAGGTATCCCAGTGTATACAACTCTCCCAGCCAAGGAGTATCCCATATGGATGTATAAGGAGTATACCCCTTCACACCATAGAAATCCCTCAATTTCCACCACAATTTATAAATGAATAATATGAATTTAATCTCTGATCTCCCTCCCTCTGCCGGCTGTACCCGCTTTTTGGTAGTTGTGGACTGTTTTTCTAAAATGGCTGATTTATTTCCTCTCTTGGACTGCCTTCCACCGCCCATCTGAAGCACCTTTAAGTTGAACATATCTTCCGCCAGCATGGTCTGCCGCATCATAACATTTTGGATTGTGGAGTTCACTTCATTTTGAAATCCAGCTTGAACAAAAAGATAGGATGGGTTCACACATACCGGAATCGCAGAGAATTTCACACTACGAGTATGTAAACCTCATCCCCCTTAACCTGCCAGTGGTTGATAAGTCTGGGCCATTGTGTTTTATGTAAATGAGGCTACGCCCTGAAAGCCATTCACATGGGTCACAAAACTAATAATGAATCACAGAAGTGATTTCCAAATTAAAGCTCATGTTATGTACTATGTTATAGGTGTCTCTCAGTCTTAGCTTTCATACAGTTGTAAATGTTGTAAATTTGCTATGATGTCAGGAAATTGTGGCAAGAAATACAGCATGACAATAAACCATCATGCACTGGGATTTGCAGTTCCACAACTGGAAAACCTTATATTTATACATAGATGCATATACATAGATTTATACATAGATGTAGAAAGTGCAATGCAGTTGCCAATCTGCAACATCTGGTACACAAACAGCTGTCATGTACCCTAACTCCTTGCGGATTCTTGCAGAGTCTTTGTAGCTATATACTACAAAACGGTGTGCCTCCATAAAGTGTACAGTAACAGATATTTGGAGATACAGCACGCAGTATAACAATTGGCGTTTTAGTTCAGCCCATGCGGTTGGGGAACCTGGGCTTAGTGCAGGCCATTTGAGTCCCCCCCCCAAACTTGTGAAGCCATGTCTTTATGGCACTATGCTAGGTCGAGAATCCTTTGAGATGATTCCACAGTTCAGACCATCAATGGCCATGTGGTGCAGTAGAGAAGAAGATGAATCCAATAGTGTGGCGCTGCTCAAAAAGGTCTCCATATCTTTCCAATAGTATCAAAGAATGTTTATGTATAAAAGCACAATAAAACAATCTACATAAAACAATAAAGGTAAAACAGATGATGTGTTTTGAGAAAGTATATCCCTTTATCAGATCTGGGGGTGTAAGGTATGAGTTTCTTTAAATACAGTTTGAAGTCCAGCGAAAATTTTTATTAAAGTATTGTATTGCCCCCTAAAAGCTATACAAATCCCCAATATACACTTATTACAGGAAATGCTTATAATGTTCTTTTTTCCCTGCACTTACTATTGCATCAAAGCTTCACTTGCTGGATAAAATGGTGATGTCATGACTCTCAGAGCTGTGCGGGCTGTGGCTGCTGGAGAGGATGATGGCAGGGGGATGCTCAGTGTCCCTCCAGTACCCTGTGTCCCTCAGTGTGACCCTGCCATCATCATCTCCAGCAGCCACTGCCCGCACAGCTCTTGGAGTCGTGACATCACCATTTTATCCAGGAGGTGGTTGAACATAACAATATACACTTACCTTCAGGAGTCTGCTGTCCCTCGCTCTAGTTCCCGGTCATTTTGTGGTATGAGTGGGGACCTGGGGCATGACATCACGACCCAGGCCCCTGCTCAGACCAGGAAGCGGACGAAAAAAACCCCCAAACAAGCTCTAGTCAGACGACTTGTACAAAAATAGGAAACATTTAAAGGGGTTATCCAGCGCTACATGGCCACTATCTTTCAGAGACAGCACCCCACCTACACTGGAAACAAGAGCGGTCTCTGGAAGAAAATGGCCATGTTTATGTAACACTGGATAATCCCTTTAAACATACCTAAACTCTACTTTATTATTTCCTTTGTATTCTGGGCCATAACTATAAGGTGTAAAGAGGTTATGGACAGGCACAGTCCCTGGAGCCTGAGGGGGAGCAGAATAGTCCCATATAAGAAACCCAGTACAATTAATTACTCACAATAGGTATCCTATTCAAGTAAGGCTTCAAGTAAGGCCGTATTCAGACAGCTGTATTTTATTGCCTGCATTCTGGATGCAGATTGAGGCATCTATGACACTGAGAGGGATTTACTATTGATTTCTGTCAGACACGCCAAGTCCATTGTGTGAGATATAGGCATTTTTGGATGTATCGCACTAGTTTAGAACATTTGTCAATACATTTGAGCCATTATTAAGAGTTTTTTGCCAACTAATATATGTTTCACGCACACGTGAAATAAAAGAAAAATATAACCCTAATTTTGAGGTCAAATATATGGCTGTATTTTCAATATAATAATGCACTCCATTGAAGACTGCAGGAAATTGGCCGGCAGTGCACACACAATATAGAATAATGGCCTTTTTTGATTACGACCATCCATATAATCATCAGGTTCATTATTTACCTCCTGCTTTTGAAAAATACAGCGTTTTTTTTTGTTTTGTTTTTTTAACCCTTTGAGGACCAAGGCCAAAATGACCAGGTGGACCATGTGTTTTGTTTTTTTCCTCCTCCCCTTCTAAGAGCTCTAGCACTTTAAATTTTCAATCTACTGGGCCATGTAAGGACTTGTTTTTTTTTTTTCAGGAATAGTTGTACTTTGTAATGGTGTCTTTTATTCTACCATAACATGTTTGACAGAATCCCCAAAATATTATTTATGAAAATATAAATTGGTGAAATTGGAAAAAAGAATGCAATATGGTAACTTGTGGGGGGTTCCTGTGTCTACGTAATGCACTATATAGTAAAAGCAACATGATACCATTATTCTATAGGTCAGTCCAAACACAACTATATGCAGGTTTACATATATTTCCTAATATTATACATTTTTTATGAAATCCTTTTTTTGCAATTAATTATTAATAAAATGGGCCTATTGTGACGCTTATAACAGTTTTATTATTTCACCTACTGGGCTGTGGTGTCATTTTTTACACCAGTTTTTATTAATACCATATTTGTGAATATTGGCTAACTGTGAATATTGGATAACTTTTTATTATTTTTTTTTAATATATAATTAACAAAAAATCTGTAATCCTGGCTTTTTTCCCCCACTTTTCATTTATGCCGTTTGCCGCAAGGAATGACGATTGTTATATTTTAATAGATCGGACAATTATGCACGCTACGCTATATAATATGTTTATTTATTTTTATATATTTTTTATTGAGTTTTCAATAAAGAAAAAAAAACCAACTTTGCAGACTTGATAAGACACAAATAAATTCAGTGGAACATTGTTATAATGCGGAAAACAAAAGGCAGTAAGACAGCCAAACCCACGTTTGAAAATGAAAAAGAGACATCACATATTGTAGGAGACAAAGGCCTGGATCCCTAGAGATTTTGAAACCAAGGACAACTGAGGACACCTCTCAGACCTCCGACCAGAAGGGCCACAGAAGCTCACATTCCCCAAAAATGTGAAATTGGGAGCCCAGCTCTCTAGTTCACCTCCAGCATAGCCGGGATACTAAGGTGTTAAGCTTGTGGAGCAACTCTGGTGTGTGATACCAAAACATCAGTACCTTATAATGGGATTCCTTGTAGGTAGTACATATTGAGGAGGTGGCAGCTCTATCCTAAATAGCTGTCCAGCATTCTGGAGGTAGTGTCCTTCCTAACAGTGTTTCCCATTTGGTCATGTACGAGTGCCTCACCTGGGTACCCGCAGCAGGCGAACCAAGGATACAATAAATATTAGAGATGAGGCCAGAGGTTTAATATTATTTAGAGGATAGGGGGTGATTTCAATTGGGGGCAGGGCTTTGGGGTATTGTAATAAACATTTTTACTTTTTTTACACTTTTTAAAGAGGACCTGTCACCCCCCATGCCGGGGTGACAGGCTCCCAACCCCCCGCTGGAGCACCCTATACTGACTGAGATATGAGTGCCCGAAGCCCGGCGTGCGCGCTCCTCAGATGAGTCCAATGCTCATAGAGAATGACAGGCGAGTTCGACGCTCCGTCATTCTCTATGAGCGTTGGACTCATCTGAGGAGCGCGCACGCCGGGCGCTCATATCTCAGTTACCTGACCACCTCCAGAAGCAGGACCCGGCGGGATCAGTGAGTATAGGGTGCTCCAGCGGGGGGTCGGGAGCCTGTCACCCCGGCACGGGGGGGTGACAGGTTCCCTTTAAGTTCCCTTGGGGGACTTTTACATACCGTCATTACTAGAGATGAGCGAGTAGTGAAATATTCGACCTTCAAGAATTCGAATCGAATAGGCCTCGAGATTTTCTATGAGAAAAAAATTCTCGGCACTTGGAAATCAAAATTTGACCACTTGGAGGTCACCAAGTCCCCCATGAAACCTCCATAAACGATGCAAACACCTCCAGAATGACACTGGGACATTAGGGGGAGCATGCCTGGGTGCACCCAACACTCCAAAATCGCAGTATAATGCCACTCTCCGCAGTTGCAAAGGAAAAATATTTGCAAACACTTTATGGCAATGTTCACTCATTTTGTTCGCATTTCTTGTGCAGAGTTACATACATGATTCCAATGTGCATCTGTAGAGTATAGAGTGTCATGTTATTAGCGCCTATCACGCATCATGCTGTCCGAACGTTACTGGAACAGTTTGTATGACGTGCCTCTTTCTGGGCTACTGGAACAATATGTATAACGTTTACGTGCCCTTAGTGGGCTAAACCAGGGACACTATAAGTCACTTGTACACACAGAGTACTGGAATGAATACAGCTGCTGATGCTGCTGTTATATCATCTATGTCATAGCAATGAGAAGTGCTTTGGATTCAGAGATGACTTTTTTGCTGGATCTTAGTTTGCTGGGGTTCTGTAGTAAGCCTGCCTAACCAAAACGCTACTAAAACCTATCTCTCCCCGCTCCAAGATCTCTCCCTGGCTAGGTTGAAAGCGCATCTGTGGTCGAGAGGCGGAAGTCAATTATTAAATATTCGAGGTCATGTGGTTCAGCCATCCAATGAGGGTAGACGTCGTTTTCGCGCTGCGTGCGTACTACTAGGGTTCCTCACGGCCTCCCTGCATGGTGATTGGATTAAAAAAAGCACCAAGTGCGATGGGAGGGCTTTTGAATGTTTCCCGCATATTCGTCACACTACTCGATTGAATTCTAATCTTTCGAATACCGCAATATTTGATTGAATACCTCGATCGGATCGTATGCGCTTATCTCTAGTCATTACATTACATACACTGTACAATGCTATGCCATAGACATAGCATTGATCAGTGTAATAGGAGCTCTACTCATTATGCCTGTCTGTGGCCAATCGGACAGCACGGAGGAAGGTGAGAGACCTCTGGCGATCCGTTACAATGATCGGGACCCTGGCAGTCACACTGCGGGGGTCCCGAACGCTAAGTGACAGGGGACTGTCCCTGTCACTTACACTTAAACGCTGCGGTCGTGGCGTCTAAGGGGTTAATGACAGGCTGCAGCGAGATCACCCCGGTATGTCCTTAGTCGTCTAGGGTTTAATCTGTTTACACATTGTTTTCTTTTCCCTCAAAATTAACCCCTAGACGACCCAGGGCGTACCTGTACGTCCTGGCATCGCTAGGGAATTTCAGAGTGGGGCTGCGCGGCGTCTCCGCTCTGAACTGCCGTGGTCTCGGGTGCCGCTTGTAGCCCAGGACCGCGGCTATTAGCTGGCACGGTCCGATTGCCGTGCTCGCTAATTAAGTATAACTTCCAAATAACGGGTACTAAGGTCCCGTCTCCCACAATAGTAATCTGACCCAGTAGTCAAAAGTAAATGGCTTCACCGAGGTATAGGACAATTAATACATCTTTTAGTAAGTCATTAAAAACACGGACCACATAAAGTACATACACACACCATATTGTGCTCTATATACAGTGATGACAGCTGCATCTGAATACTAGCTGTCCGCCTTCCCTGGTGTCTAGTGGGGGCGAACGGTCCCCCATGAGATCCTCACATCTGACCTGGTCCAGGGTCTGCACCGTAATGGCGCTGATCCCGGCTCGGCACTCTATTGCTATAGAATGCCTATCTCATGGATCTATGCAGTATAACTATACTGCATAAATCTCAATGAGAGATTAGTGTACCTATATACTAGAAGTCCCTAGAAGGGGGGGCTTCTAATATAAGTGTAAAAAAATTAAATAAAAAAGAGTTATTATTAATAAACAGCCCCCCTCTCCTAATAAAAGTTTGAATCACCCCCCTTTTCCAATGTTATAAATAAAAAAAAAAAAATAAACATGTTTTGCCAGGTGCGTAATCGCCCAAACTATTAATTTATTTCATTCCTGATCTTGCATGGTAAACGGCGTAAGAGCAAAAAAATCCAAAAGTGCAAAATTGCGCATTTTTGGTCGCATCAAATCCAGAAAAATTTAAATAAAAAGCGAAAAAGTTGCATATGTGCAATCAAGGTACCGATAGAAAGAACACATCATGGCACAATAAAATGACATCTCAGACAGCCCCATAGACCAAAGCATAAAAGCGCTATAAGCATGGGAATAGAGCGATTTTAAGGAACATATGTTTAACAATGGTTTAAATTTTTTAAAAGCTATCAAATAAAATAAAAGTTATACATGTTACATATCGTAACAACTTGAGGAGCATGCATAACAAGACGTAAAAACAAAAAGACTCCAAATAATTTTTTTTTTTTTTTTCCAATTTCACCACACATTACATTTTTTTCTGCTTTTGCAGTGTACTTTATGAAAAAATTCAGCCTGTCTTTGCAAAGTACAATTAGTGGCACAAAAATATAAGGGCTTATGTGGGTTCTAGGTGAACAAATGCAAGTGCTATGGCCTTTTAAGCACAAGGAAGGAATGAAAATGCAAAAATTTTAATTGGCCTGGTCCTCTAAGGGTTAAGGTCATATTTTGCTTTTATTTTACTTGTGAACCTATCTGTGTAGTTGAGTAAAATTATATGATTTACTCCGCTACAGTTACCATAGATGGAAAGCATATGAGAGGGTTGACAGTGTTCTTAGCTTTCAGTTGCATTGTTGTTTCCCCCCTTATCTTGGTCCTATCTAACTTGTCTTCTGGATATTTTATTACTTGGGAACTAATTGGGAAGTGTTTATGGGATGGTTTATAACAGGTACTTGTTCTGGTTTAGGGTCCACATTCTCTAAGCTGCTCTGCGCCTGCTCAAATCAAAAGGGGGAAGGTGAAGGTTGTTTCTGGAAGGTTTGAGAAGGGGTGGAAAGTGTTCGAACATGAGGTACACTAAACACAGGGGGTCCTGCTCAGGTGCAGCCATGTTTGGAAGAAACTACTCTCCAACTAGGTGTGCATTGTATATCCATAACCCCCACCTGGTGTTATCTGTATTTATAGCTAAGTTTATCTTGTTTTCTTCTTTGTATTTGTAACCTCTTTGTATTGTCAGTAAACTATGTTTTTCCACTTAGCTATTGTGTCTGGACCTAAGTATTGCTTAATTAACACACATTACAAAGTTGTATAATGTGTTAATAAGCTATCTGCCCCCCCCCCACACACACACACACACACACCATTTCCCCAGAAGTAAAAGAAAGCATACATACCTAATAGCTGTCGACTGTCACGCATGCACACCAGTAGCCTTTTCTTTTCCATTCATTTCACTGGAACCTGAAAGTGAGGGAGATCTGAAGACACCGACCATAGCCAGCGGGTTAACGGCCAGTGGGAGATTTATGCAGCAATCGTCACCAGAGGAAGGGTGAGTATAAAATGTGTTTTTTTTGTTTCTAATGCTGGAGTTGTCTTATAATGCATCTTAGAATCCCATACAACACTCCCTGGTGATAGACAGTTATATAGATTTTTAATTTACTTCTATTAAACAATCTCAAGTCTTCCAGTACTTAATAGCTGCTGTATGTCCTGCAGGAAGTTGTGTATTCTTTGCAGTCTGCAAAGCAAAATAGTTTTTTATGGAGATTTGCCACTGCTCTATACAGTTCCTGACATGGACAGAGGTGGCAGCAGGGAGCACTGTGTCAGACTGGAGAGAATACACCCCTTCCTGCTGGACATACAGCAGCTGATAAGTACTGGAAGAGTTGAAATCTGGTGCCAGTTGATTTGAAAGAAAACTTTTTTTGGTAAACTACCCCTTTAAGGCCCCATTATACGGGCCGATATTTAGGTGCTATTACACACACCAACAGCAAGCAGAGGGGCCGCGGGGAGCTGCTGGAGGGGCTTCCTGGACAATCTTCAGATTGCCTGGGTGGCCCATAGGAGAGATCAGCGGTCTGCGGTCTATTACACAGAGCAACCGCTAGCAGACCGTCGCTATCGTTAAAGATTTTTTTTAACATGTTGAGAGACAACGATCAGCTGACATTGTTGCCTTTTAAAACTACCTATTACACCAAGCAACTATTGGCCGCTATGGCTGATAATCGGCCAAATACGGCCAAGAATCTCTTGGTGTAGTAGGGCCTTTAGGGTCCTATTAGATAAAGTGATTTTTTGTTTTCTCCGATTAACAATTGCAAATAAGCGCTTTTGTGGGAGTCCTGAAATCATTCACCAGAAGGATAGTCATTGGATATAATCGCTATTACGTTTGTAATTACAATCATTTGTATACTCTAGTTTACGAGCGATTGTAATAACGAACAATGCGTTCATACATACACTGAAAAAATTGTGAACGATTAACAATGATTTTATGGTCAGCTCAAAAGATGGGTTCAATGGCATACACATTTTTGTGAACCATTTGATCGTCACCTGCATACACACTCAAAGATAATCGCTTAAATTCAAACAATGTAACAATTTTTGTGCACAATAATCTTTCTATGTAATAGGGTCCTAAGGCTCCATTCACACTTTACAGTGTTCTCAGCTGGATGTTTTGGTGTTTTGTCTTTTGCGTTTGAAGCCCAAAAAACAACGAGAAAAGCCACAAATACACAGCATAAAAACATGCAGCTGAAAGCCCTGCACATGTGAATGGACTCTCAGGGTGGTTTAAAGGGGTTATCCAGCACTACAAAACCATGACCACTTTCTTCGAGACAGCCCCACTCTTGTCTCCAGCTTGGGCGGGGTTTTTCTGCTCAGTTCCATTGAAGTGAATGGAGCTTAATTGCAAACCGCACCTGAACTGGAGACAAAAGTCGTGTTGTCTCTGAAAGAAAGTGGCCATGTTTTTGTAGCACTGGATATCCCCTTTAACCCCTTAGCGACCCATGACGTACCTGGTACGTCATGGTGCCGTGGGGGAGTTCATAGAGGGGCCCCGCCGGGACCCCGCTCTGAATGGCGCCGCTCCCGGCTGTGATCTGCATCCGGGGAGTGCCTCTATTGGCCGGCGCGGCCAGCCAGTGACAGCTGCACTAAAGTGCTTTACACTTCATATCCCTGGTGTCTAGTGGGGAGATCCGTTCTTCTGCCCGTGCCGGGCCTCAGCGTCGCAATGAAGCTGATCCCGCCTCAGCAATAAATTGCTGTGGCCTGGAGCAGGCCAAAGCAATCTATCACCGATCAAATGGATCTTTGCTGTGTATATACACAGCATTGATCTCTATGAGAGATCAGTGCTGTGTATATACAAGTCCCCCAGGGGGACTTCTAGTTCATGTAAAAAAAAAAGTAAAAAAGTGTTTTTATTAGAGATAAGCAAACCTCGAGCATGCTCAAGTTAATCCGAACCTGAACTTTCGGCATTTGATTAGCGGTGGCTGCTGAAGTTGGATAAAGCCCTAAGGCTATGTGGAAAACATGGATATAGTCATTGGCTGTATCCATGTTTTCCAGACAACCTTAGAGCTTTATCCAAGTTCAGCAGCCCCAGCTAATCAAATACCAAACGTTCGAGTTTGGATCGACTCGAACCCGGTTCATCTCTAGTTTTTATTAATAAAAAATCCCCTCCCCTAATAAAAGTCCAAATCACCCCCCTTTTCCCATTTAAAAAATATAAATTAATAAATAAACATATTTGGTATCTCTGCGTGCGTAATTGCCCGAAATATTAAATTAGCACATTCCCGATCTCGCACGGTAAACGGCGTAAGCGCAAAAAACCTCCTAAGTGCAAAATTGCGCATTTTTGGTCGCATCAAATCCAGAAAAAATGTAATAAAAAGTAAGAAAAAAGTCGTATATGCGCAATCAAGGTACCGATAGAAAGAACACATCATGGCGCAAAAAATGACACCTCACACAGCCCCATAGACCAAAGGATAACAGCGCTATAAGCCTGGGAATAGAGCGATTTTAAGGAACATATATTTGTTAACAATGGTTTGAATTTTTTACAAGCCATCAGATAATATAAAAGTTATCCATGTTACATATTGTTGTAACCGTAACGACTTGAGGAACATGCATAACAAGTCAGTTTTACCATAGGGCGAACGGCGTAAATGCAAAACTTCCCGAAATCAAAACAAATTCCTTTTGTTTTTCAATTTGACAGCGCAAATGATTTTTTTCCGGTTTCGCAGCATATTTTATGGAAAAATAATGCCTGTCATTGCAAAGTACAATTGGTTTCGCAAAAAAAAAGCGCTCATATAAGTCTCTAGGTGAGAAAATGCAAGTGCTATGGACTTTTCAACATAAAATGGAAAAAGCCAAAGCGCAAAAACGAAAATTGGCTTTGACCTTAAGGGGTTAATAGCAAACCACACCTGAACTGCAGACAAGAGAGCTGCTGTCTCTGGAAGAAAGTGGCGACATTTCTGTAGCACTGGATAACCTCTTTTAACAGGTGCAAGTTTTTGGCGCAATCCAGGACATTTTGGAGCAGCAGCCTTAATAAGCCTGGGCCGCTGCTATTAGACCTGCCGTACGGCTATGGACGTTAAAAAACGGCCGTCTAAATGGGGTCTATTGCCTCTGCATATATTTAGTCAGCTTCTAAAAGTAAAAAAATTAATTCTCATTTTAGTTTTTAACAAAGACCTTTGAAGCACTTTTTCCTGTCTTCAAGGAATTGTCTTGTATAGTCTAGAAATGATTACATTTTATACTTGAGTAAATACATGGTAGTGATGGAAGCAGGAGAGTACCAGACACCGTCTCCGGGGAGCAGGCGGCTCCTACATAGGTGTGCTGCACCCAGAGCAGGCTCACTATGCACTGCTTAGAGGGATTTCTTTTCCACACTGCGTAATGTTACGGGCGGTTCCATTACGTATTGCGACCCAGGTAAGCCAGGTGCGCGGAGGAATCAATAAAACCCAACTATTACATTATTCATGAGAAGAAGGGCCGGGCGTGAGGCTGCGACGTCAGCTGTGTCCGGGGGCGTGGCTTGGGAGGCAGGATGTCTGCCTTGCTATTGGTCGGCTGCTGTTAGGATGTCATGAATATGTAATTAGCCGGCCCCCGGTGGAGGGAACCAGGAAGCGGCTGCGGCCCAGGCGCCTCCTGCGGGACGAGGATCGGGGAGCTGCTGATCGCGGGGAAGGTGAGACGGGGATGACTTGGGGGAAAGTCGTGCTGGAGTCCGGTGCGGTGCCGGGTTATAGGTGACCGGGTGTTGTCCGGTGATGAAGGGCAGTGGCGGGAGGCGGGGCACAGAAGTGTCTGCTGAGAGACCCGAGAGCCTCAGTGATGTGTGAGGTACCGGGGGCTGAGGTGCTGTGAGGGGCGCCCTGTGCGGGGAGGACGGCCGTGTCCCTGGGTGTGGCCGGCTCGGCACGTAGGTCTCCCTGATACAACAGGTGTGTGGCTGGGGGCGGGGGTGGAAGTTACACGGGTGTCACATCTTCCTGTCACCCCACCTGTAGCTCGGGCATAGAGCTCCGTACACACGGGGGCGCTCCGCTCGGGGCTTTGTCTGCGGTTATTAGTGGCAGGAAAAAGTTTTAGTTACAGTGGAAAAGATTACATGGAGAGTGTGGTGGATGCACAGGAGCCTGGGGGAGCGCATACACCTCCCCATGCTGTCTCTTGTATCCCTGCAGTCAGTCTGGCATAGTCCTGAGGGCTGAGGAGACAGAGACCCACAGATGTAACCTGCTCACAGCAGCCAATCACAGCTCAGCTCCAAGCTCTGTGATAATGAAAGCTGAGCTCTGATTGGTTGCTCTCGCCAGGTTACTCCAGTATTTTACACCTTTTTGAGTATCTAGGCCACAGTCTTGTGTGGGAAGATCTATAGAGCGATGAATGTGATGGAGGCGGCAACACTTCCAGCTTTTTGCATCTGGTGTTCCCATGCAGGGTGACTGCAGGTCTTTGGGAACCCCAAGTGTATCAGTTATCCATACAGAGAAGTACTATGAAAGCACAGGGGTGTGTTCACACATTCAGGTTTTTCATTACAATTAATGAATACAAAGGAGTGGACCATAAATGGGGGATGTGTATAAAGGAAAGACTCAGACGTCTCCTCTTTTTAAATATATTTCTGGTTTTGTATTTACTCATTGCAGTTAAAAACCTGTAAAGATGTTTTTCCAGTCCTAAATTCTGTTTAAGAGTAAAAGTGTGTTTATACGGACAGATTATCTGACAGATTTTTGAAGCCAAAGCCAGAATTCGATTTGAAAAGAGGAGAACTCTCAGTCTTTCCTTTATGACCTGTTCTTATAATCTGATCCTGGCTTTGGCTTTAAAAATCTGTCAGTGTAAACACAGCGTAAGATTTTCCAGAACCCCATCCATCATAATTACAGGTTTAGGTTGAGCTTGAGGTGATCTGCAGTGTGAATGTGCTCCGATTCCCTTCACTTGCATTTATTCTACCATGTCCTCTATACACAGTGTGTAGTACCTCCCTAATATTGCTGCTGTTTGTATCCAGTTCTTGTTTTGGCTTGAAGTAAATCTATCGCCTCGATGTATTCTTTACCAATTAGAGCCAGGTAGTGAAACATGATTTAGTTTTTTTCTGTTTTCTCTATTTTCTTTACATTATGGGGGCAGCCATCTTGCCTGAGCTGCTTTTAACAGCATTTAGGCATACGCTTTACAGCAGTGGTCTGCTTGGTTCTGTTCAATTGTGACTTTTTCTTTATGGAACTCAGAAATGATAGTAGGCCACATACAAAATGTAAATTATGTTCAGAAAATGAACCAAAGGCAGTCCAGTTCAATCAGTTAGAACATTGGGCTCCCCATTAGGTCAGATTGCTGATGGAGAATCCAATGAATGGTCGGCAATGTGATGTGTGTGTGGTGTCGCTTTTCATTGTACAGTGATCCCTAAACATAAAGGGGGAGATTTATGAAAGGGTATAAATATACACCTGGTGTAAACTGCCCACAGCAACCAATCACAGCTCCTCTTAAATTTTACCAGAGCTGAAAGCTGAGCTGTGATTGGCTGCTGTGGGCAGTTTACACCAGGTGTATATTTACATCCTTTCATAAATCTCCCCCAAAATGTTAATCGGTTCCAGGATGACCATTGTATGTTATTTTGATATAATTGTTTGGTTACACAAAATGATACAATTCATGCTACTCCATTCTTGGTGTGATCCTCCACTTCATCACTAAACGCCATCTAAATTCCAGCCGAGTGCAAGGCAGTGGAGAATCATAAAATATAACTTTTATTCCACTGTTAATAAAAGCTTACAAATCAGCATATAGCCGCAATCTTTTGGCCATTGGTCTTAAGGTGACTGAGTTGTGTATGTTGAATGTTGTATGTTGAAGGAGTATTGTTCCCCCCGTCTGTGATGGTAAGAAGGAGACTACTGGAAAGGGATCTTACAGAATAGGAATTAACAGTTTATTAGGTCTAGTGGCCGAAATGAAAAGTACATGATCTTAGACACAGTTGGGGTAAAACACTTATGTGCCACTTCAGTTGCTTTATATCTTTAACATGATGTGATGCTTTGGACGTGTGCTGCTAGACGCTAAAGGCATATTGTGTGGCTCTTTATAATTTAGGCAGTCTCCAATCAGGGTATGTGTTGGGGGATGTTAAGCTTTCTTTACTATGAGAACTGTGAATCTGCGGAATAGTAACCTTAGATGACTTTGTAATGGGAAAAACTACCTACTGGGGAAATGTGTTTCAACTTGAGTTACCTAAGTAGCGCACCTATCTACATCTTGTGCCCTCACCCTGCTGTTTGGGACAACATGGGGGGCATTATTAGTTTGGACAATATAGTTGTTCAAAAAGTGCAGAGCCTAAGGGCCCTATTCCACAGTAACGATAATCGGCCGGATCCGGGCGATTATCGTTCGGTGAAATAGAGAGAACGATCAGCCGATGATAGTGTCATCGGCTGATCGTTCATTTAGGGCCAGACCTAAAATCATCGTTCCCCCACCGCGCATCCCTACGGTTGAATAGCGGTGCGCGGCGGGCGACCGACGATTTGACAAGCAGCAGCAGCATACATTACCTGTCCAGGCTTCTTCTCCGCGCTGTCTTCATCCCCGTGTACCCCGTGCTCTATCTTCAGAATGACCGGTCAGCTGACGGAGCGCTCAGCCAATCACAGGCCGGGACCGCCGCGGCCTGTGATTGGCTGAGTGTGGCCTGTCAGCTGACCAGCCATTCTGAAGATAGAGTGCGCAGGACCCGGGGATGAAGACCGCGCGGAGAAGAAGCCTGGACAGGTAATGTATGATGCTGCAAGGACATCGGTAACGATGTCCTTGCAGCCCTCGCTCAACGATCATCGGGCCGTGGAATAAGCCCAGTAAACAAGCGGTGATCTAGCAGATCGCTGCTCGTTTACATAGTTGATCTGGCCCTCCTCGGCCCGTGGAATAGGACCCTAAGGGTGCCTTTACACAGAGAGATTTATCTTCAGATTTTTGAAGCCAAAGCCAGGAATGGATTTGAAAAGGTGAGAATTCTCAGTCATTCCTTTATGACCTGTTCCCTGTTTATGGCTTTGGCTTCAAAGATCTGTCAGATCTCTCTGTGTAAAGGCACCTTAAGACGCCTGCCTTTGCCTAATGGAAAAGAAAAGGGAAGGTAACCGACATTGACACCCCTATGAGTCAGTGGTTGTAACTGTACTGTAATATCTTGGTAGTGATAGCGGTCAAGGTGTGGCGGTATTATGTAAGCATTATGTGGTGTCATTGGTAATCTATTTCTGTGTATAGGTTGCTTTGTTTAGTAGCAGTACGGAGGCAATATTTCATCACTGTATAGTGGTAACTGTAAGGCTATGTTCAGACATGATAAATCCAAGAATCTCCCCACGAAAGCACCTTTGGGTAGTGTGCAAAAATAACAGCCCTTTATTCCATCATGCAAGGTTTTGGTAATAACCTTTCTCAAGCAGTGAACAGAGTACATGTCCGAGTGCCTTAAGCCCCTATTCCACTGGCCGACTGTGAGAAGTAAATGAGCACTGTTATTGCTCGTTTGCTCCTCGCTGCTACCGCTAATACACGCGGCAGCAGCGAGCCTGTGAGTGCGGGAGTGGCCTGTTCCACGGAGCGACTGCAGCAGATCGCTGCTATCAGTCGTTGTTTTTTAACATGTTTGAAACACAAACAACTGCAAGGATCAGCCGACATGAACGATGTTGGCTGATCATTGCCTTCTATTCCACGGGACGATTATCGACCGTATACGGCTGATAATCGTTCTGTGGAATAGGGCCTTTATATCACACTCAGTAGATTACAATCTGGTGTAAACATTTCAAATATCAATCAATAATCGGTGCATATGCAGGTTCGGGCCTGGTGAGGTGTGCACTTAGACTGGGGTCACACTGCGTTTTTGCAGTCTTTGGCTGAGCAGGATGTCTAGACTGCAAATCAGTGCACTGCCCCGACGCAGCCAGTGATTGGCTGAGCAGAACGTCCAGACTCTGAAGCAAGTCAGAGCGTGGACCGGTAATGTATGTTCCGGGCCGCGGGGGCTTAAGGGGGGCTGACTTTTACATACTCAGCGGGGTGAAAGAAAGTATTAAAATGGACCCTGTGGCTCTGTCATTACAACACTGCAGAGATTCACACAGTTTCCCTGCTCCCAGTATGATATCTATGTATCTTGCAGGGTGGGAAAACAGTCCCGTATTGGGATTCACAGTCCGTATCGTCCATGCTTCACAGAATAAACATTGAACTTGTAAATCCAACCAAGTCTAGGAGTGATTTAAAGACACAGAAGCTTTGTAGATCTTTCCATTATAACTTTGCCCTGTCATTTCCACTGCTGATTTAGGTATCAAAAAATACTGACCAAAATATAGAAGGAAATATAGCCTAAGATATATTTAACATCGCCCAAATTTGCTATTAATACCGTACATGAAAGATAGTTATAGTAATGGTATCCCTGTATAGATAGCGACACTGTGTTTGTGTTGCTGCACATTTCATACTCCTCCTTGGATAGAAACTCATTAAAGGGAACCTGTCACCCCCTGTGCCGGGGTGCAGGCTCCCGACCCCCTGCTAGAGCACCTTATGCGTACCTGATCCCGCCGGGTCCTGCTTCTTGAGACGGTCAGGTGACAGAGATGTCAGCGCCCGAAGCCCGGCGCGCGCGCTCCTGAGATGAGTCCAACGCTCATAGAATATGACGGAGCGTCGGACTCACCAGTCATTCTCTGAGTGTTGGACTCATCTCCGTCACCCGACCGTCTCAAGAAGCGGGACCCGGCGGGATCAGGTATGTATAAGATGCTCTAGCGAGGGGTCGGGAGCCTGTCACCCTGGCACCGGGGGTATGTTCACACTCTGAGTTCTGCGAGGAGCTGGTAAGAATCAGGTGGGGTGGGGGGGGGGGGGGTGGCTGCCTGGGTGACTGCTAGAATATCTGTGAAGCCCATAGGAGACAGCGGTGGTCTACTGCTGCCGCTCCTGTTACACGGGGCAAGGAAGCAGATTAAGAGGCTGATTGTTGCCGCTTCAGCCTGTTGAAAGACAATGATCAGCCGACTTCATGCTTCTATTGTCTTCTATTACACTAAACTAGTATCTGCTCAATACGGCCGTTAATCGCTTTGTGTAATAGGGCCTTAACAGTACAGAGAATCGCAGTGTAAAATTTGCTGTGATACAGTACATGTGAAGGCACCTTAAATATGCTTTGAGGAGTATTTTTACTTTGCCAGAAATACTTTGGAGAGACCCCTGTGATCCTCATTTTGTTCAGAGTTTTTACCAAGAGTGGAACCGACACATGAAAAACATAAAGGAAGATTGCTCAGTGTCTTTTTCTGCTTGGGGAAAAGAAGCCTAGCCCGTCTAGACGTGGCATTATTTCTAAAACAGAACACCATGCATCACCCATTTAAATTTTTTTTTTTTTTTAGAAATAAAACGCCTTGTGTGAAACCAGCCTAAAGTTACTTTTATGAAGTTTGAGCCTTGTGCTACTTTCTGTCCACACTTGCTGCCATGTTCTTTTATTAGCAGCGTATACACAGTCTAAGTAAGCGTTATACATAGGATATACATATCTCAACCTCACCACAGTAGGAAATTTATAGAGATTATTTTTCTGACTGTTAAGGCGCCTGTGGAGTGGAACCTGTGATGCCTCACACCAGACTTTATTTGGATGATGGGAAGTCCTGATAGATGACACCACAAAACCACAGCAGACGTATAATAGCAGACATACTTATGTCCTAGTCTAAAGACTGGATGTGCATACAATGTCACTATCTTCATAAATACTTTGCTTCAATTATTTCCTTCCTCTATTATTGTACCAAGCTGGTTTAACTGCTTGGTATAGGAAATAATCAGCAAGCAGACACCACATCGAGCACGAACCAGTTCTTAGAACAGTTTCTGTGGAAATCAAAGTGTAATTATTGTATATTAAAAATTGACTTGATTAGTAATATTTATTTGTTTTATGTGGCATAGACATAGACTTTAACCCCTTCACTTCAGTAATACGTACATATACGTTCCTACTGCACATAACCAGTGCAGTAGGAATGTATATATTAGTTCCTGCGTGTCAGAGGGGTTTGATGTGTGTGCTGCAGTGAGAGCGGTCCCGCACACATTAGTGTCCCTGAAGCCAAGGGTAATGACAGGCATCTGCGATCCTGCAGCTGCTTGTCACTACCTCTTAAATGCCGCATACTACAGCGATCGTAGCGTTTAAGGTACTCAGTGACAGGACAAGCTCCTGTCACTGAGTAATCGGGACCCCCGCAGCGTGTCCCGATTGCTTGTACCGACTGGCGGGGGTAATCCACTTACCTACGTCCTGTCAGATCGGCCATCTATGGATAGAGTCTGCTCTCAGACAGGTTCTGTGCATAGATCGCCGATAACCCTGATCTATGGTATGCTATGGCATAGCATAGATCAGTATATGCAATCTAATTATTGCATGTTTTACTATGAAATATAAGTTGTTGTGTTTGTTTTTTTTTAAAGTAATTAAAAAAAGGTTTTTAAAAGTATTAAAAAAAACCTTATAACACCCCCCAATAAAAGTTTAATATACCCCCTTGCCCATTATATAAATAAAAATATATAAAAAAAAATACACATCGTAGCATGCAGAACTGTCCAATCTATTAAAATATAAAATTACTGTTCCCGTGAAAAAATAATAAAAAGTGATCATAACCTTTTTTGTTACACCAATATGATATTAATGAAAACTAGAGATCATGGTGCAAAAAATGACTCCCGAACCAGCCCTGTACATGGAAAAATAAAAGCGATATGGCTCTTAGAAGGCGGGGAGGAACATTGTACTAATTTGACCCGGACATCTGTGCATCTTGGTCTTGAAGGGTTTAAAGGGAATGTGTCCCCTAAATTTCTTTTACTGATTAGAATCAGAGGGCTGTGAAAAAGCATAACAAACTCAAAACAGCTGTTGCCTGATTACATTTGTCCACTCCATGTTACCTGTTTGAAGGAATAAAGAATTTTTTTATATTTTGTGTGCCAAATCCATCTTTCTTTCATGTTAAACTTTGCTTCGAAAACCCCCCCGAAAAAAACAACTTTTGACTCTCAAAAGTTTTGGTCCCCTGGCTGCTGATGGGTTACCATTGTATGACATAGCTGGACTGCAAATGGTGTAAGTGACACCAGCCAATCTGTTACACGCTGTGATTGTGATTTGACTATGGCATGCAATAGGTTAAACTTACTGGATAGGAGGATCCCCCATTACTTTATTCCAACCACGCCATAAAAAGATTTTCATTCGGAATAGTCTATTAGTGTCTACCGTAGAAAGGCGTGTTGGCATCACTAAGGGGTTAAAGGGGTATTTCACTCAAACATAACTTTTTATATGTTGCTGCCCATGGTGAGACTAAAAATTCAGTCTCCTTCCCCCAATTCTGAGCTGCCGCTTTCTGCTGAAAGCACAAAAATCTGTGTGTGAGCGCCTCTCCCCCTCCTCCTTCCTCCCTTCTGAGACAGCTGATTGACTGACTGTATCTGCAACTTTGTAGCTTCTTTGCAATGCTGGGAGCATTATTCTGAGGTTAAGTTGCTCATTGTGATTAACCTTTTCGGCATTACAAAGAAGCTGCAAAGTTGCAGATACAGACAGTCAGGGACTTGTTTACATCAGCTGTCTCAGAAGGGAGGAGGGGAAGACAAGGGGAGAGGCTCACACAGATTTTTGTGTTTTCAACAGAAAGTGGCAATTGAGAACTGGGAGGAGGAGACTGAATAGATAAGTATGGAATTGTTAGTCTCACTATGGGCAGCAACATATCAAAAGTTATGTTTGAATGGAATACCCCTTTTAATATTTTACATTTGCAATTTTATTTTTAGGGTTGATTTTATTTTGAAATGGATTTAAAGGACCTGTATGTATAAACACCAATAAATGACTTCATTATGAAAAAAAACACCCCTTAAAATCATTGTTATACCTTCTGGTGTTACATAGGAATTAAAGGGCTTAATGGAGGCAAGCTACTCTGAGAACATTTTTTTTTTTTTCTTTGGCCACTAATGGGCCGGTATTTTGACTGTCCGCCATGTACACTTTCTACTTTTGCTTATTGGACATCTGTGGTTCTTCTCCAATAAGCTGTTAATTGATTTTATAGCCGGGCCCATATTCTCCCACCAGCACCTCCTCTTCGGGATATGCTGTCGGCTTTAGTCCTAACCTGGAGCTCCCAAACTCTCCAAAATGTGCTGCTCTGTACTAATATTGCCATTGGGGTTGCAGTCTTTTCTGTCATACTGTGCCATGACCATCTCCTGCATGCAGTCTCATGACTTTCCCAAGTGCCTAACCTTTGTGCGTGTTTGTCACTAGAGCACATCATGGCCTTCCCTTGTGTAGGGGCCAAGCGAGGGTCTTGCGTATTCTTGTGTTCTTTGCTACTTCAGTGTCTGCATTTATGAAGTTGGTGAAGTTGCGCTGGGGTCATTCTCTCTCGCTGGATAAGGTAGTAGCGTAATCCTGGTGAAATAATTCTTATTTGAATATTTGCAAGAACTATTGTGAGCTGTGGGGAGTACAATGGATGGTTCATGAGAAAGGGTTCAGTGCATGATGTTTGCTGATCTCGGAACAAAGAAAGTCAGTTTCCTGTCCATTAAAATTTACAAACGCTTATAAAAAACTAGACTTCTACAGAACCAAGGATACCAAGAATATGCAGTTCTTTTGTTTCTTACACTTTTTAAAACATGATGGGATTACCTAGGGTGGCAAAGGAAGAAATGATTTTCTTAGTTTCTTTTAAGAAACTGGACAGTCGGATCACTAGTTTCTTTAAGGAATTAAAGGGGTAGTGTGGGGTTTTTCTTTTTCTGCTTAATTAACACACATTACACATAAGTTATATGTTATATAACCTTGCAATGTGTGTTAATAAGCTGTCTGGCCCCGTCCGTCCCCCCCTTTACACCCCCCCCCCCCATAACTATGCTCAGCCAATCGCAGCTGATGACGCGGCAGAGGGGGGCCAGCATGAGGGTAGCTTCACATGTACCGTATCACTGCGTTTTTGGTGCGATTTTTTTACATGCGCGTTTTAATTTTCACATGAAAATCATGTAAAAATCAAAACGCGCATGTAAAAATCGCACCAAAAACGCAGCATTAAAAACTCAGCGATACGGTACGTGTGAAGGCAGCCTGAGACACGGCTGGAGCGGTCTGGCCGGGCTCCTGAAGATGGCGGCAGCCGGGACGACAGCGAATATGTAAGTATAATGCACCACACTTCCGGGGGTCCGGGGGCGGGGACATGGGGAAGGGGGCCATTCACTAAAATAACACACATTACAAAGTTGTATAACTTTGTAGTGTGTGTTATTTAGTGAATGAAATTTAAACGCCGCACTACCCCTTCCTTCCTGCCCAATGTTATTACAGAATTTCAAGTGTTTCAGGGTATTGGCTTGCCTTCCTTTGAAAAAAAAACCCCATCCAATCCAAAAGAAGCTGAATTTCACTAATTTGATGCTCACAGAGCTATCTTAAGATTTTTAGAGGGGTTGGCCACTTAAAGGACAACTCCCACAAAAAATTCTTTTGGCTTATTTAACACACATTACAAAGTTATATAACTTAGTAATGTGGTTAAATACCCGGTCTGGCCCCCTTCCCCCACTTTGCGACCCCCGACCCCCCCCCCCCCCCCCAGAAGTTAAAGAATGTATACATTACCTATTACGGTCGTCACGGTCCTCTTCTCCCGGGCGGCATCTGGTGACGACTACGTCAGAGCCGGGGGGCGGTCCGGGTCTTCTTCCTCCTCGGCGTCTTCATTGAAAGTGAATGGGAGAGAAAAGGCTGCTGGTGCACATGCGCACCAGCAGCCTTTTCATTGGCTGGAGCGCATCACATGGCTTCCAGCTTGCTCAGCCCTGATTGGCTGTGCTTGCTGGAAGCCATGTGATGCGCTCCAGCCAATGAAAAGGCTGCCGGTGCGCAAGCGCACTGGAGTTGCGGGAGTTGTCATTTAATCGTAAAATTCACATTCAGTGTATTCACTGTAAATACTGACAGCAGCTGTGCCTCATATAACTAAAATCAGACTTCCCTCCTTTATGCTGAGCTTTCCTGCTCTGTGGTGAGGCAGTCCATAAGATGGCCGACATGGACCATGCTCTGCCCCCCAGTGTCCACCACTGAACCTGTATATGCCTATGGTGGACACCGGTGGCGGGGCATGATCACATGCTCCTCCATGTTGGCCTACTTATGGTCAGACTCACCACAGAGCAGGACAGCACAGCCTGGAGGAGGGGAGCCTGATTTTAGTTCTATGAAGTACACAGGGAGCGGCTGTCAGTGTGAGTGCTGTGAGTACGGTTATTTATACCACACACAAAACACTTTTAGGGTGCCTTCACACCTACTGACTTGCAGCGTTAATAACGCTGCAAGTCGGCTAGGTCCTGGCAGATCACTGTCAGTACATACACGCAGCGGTCTGAACGACCGCTGCGTGTATGTCTGATGCCGGCCGCCTCCCGCTCAGCTCTGTATACATTACCTCCTCGCTCCACGGGGTCCCGGCGTCCTGCTCTCCTGCCCGGCCAATCAGTGGCAGCGGCAGGGCAACACACTGATTGTAGCCTCCGTGCAGTGATGTCACAGAGGGGTGGGACTAAGTGGAGCAGTTGCTGTGAAGTCACGTGCACTTAGCACAATCTGCAGATGATAAAAGGTCACTTTTTACTTGAATAAGCACCATGGCGTATGATGTAAATCTGTCTGTGTAATTACACCATTAATGCAGGGAAATGCAGAGCCGGAAGAGATCAGTCTACTGCGCGTGCCCGAACTGACAGCCCGCCAGCAGGATTTTTGCAGCGTATCTTGCCGCTCCCTTCAAATCATAGTCTCCCTGGGAGAAATCCAGGCAGACCTCTTTTTTTTCACAAGTGCCGGGGAATGGGAGGATAAAAGAAATAACATACTCTCACTGGCGGTATGCGGCGTGACATACTGCTCCTGCTGCAGATATTAGCACAGAAGTTTCCTATTGACCTAACTTCGTACCTTTTTTTTTTTTTTTTTTCTTCTCTTACCGTCCTTTGTATTAAAATCACCTTTTAATTGTGGATCCAGAAAAGTGTATCCATCGTTTGGAAAACCTTTTGACATGTCATAGAGACATAAAAAAACAAAAAGTGCAACAGCAACCTACAGTTGCAAGTGTTTACTGTACATTGTCCTCCATGCCGTACACACGACAAAAACCTGCTCTACAAATTTGGATTTTAGCAAACCATTTGATGAAACAGAGTGTACCATGTCATCATGTTAAGGTGTCCTCATAAGGTGGGGGAAGACACGCCAAGTGCAATCCTCTCCTTGCTCTTTCACATGATCAGTTGGGCTCCGACTGAGTGTCTATGTAAGTCTGTGGAGCCCGACTGATATCGCTGACACAGAATGGGGAGCGGACCTAGCTGCAGCGCAGACTTCCCCCGGCTCGTTCTCCTGATTGGCAATCAAAACTTTTGACATTTCAAAAGTTTTTCTGTAGGATAGGTTAATTTTTAGGGTAGCTTCACACGTAACGTTTCCGCAGCAGATTTCACGCTGCGAGTTCGCAGTGAAATCGCTGAGGATACCTCTTCTGTCAGTGTCAATGTGATTACGTACTCGCAGCGGGATTAAATGAGAACAATGTTCCAATGTCAGTTATTGCAATGATATCTGTTGGCACATGCTAAACCAAGGCTGTTGTTTGGTACTCAAAACATGCCGTTATTTTGAGTATAAGGGTACAAACCCACTTGACGTATTTGCTGCATGAATCAGTCTTAAAAATAAGCAAGCAAAACGCAGGTTGGCTTTATACAATTGTTCTGCGTTAAAATACGCAATTGCGTATTTTTGAAGCATGAAGCTACATGAGTTTTTCGCACAGGTTGTTAACTGATGCTTTGCTAACAACAAGCTTCATGCTTCAAAAATACGCAATTGCGTATTGTAACGCAGAACAATTGTATAAAGCCAACCTGCGTTTTGCCTGCTTATTTTTAAGACTGATTCATGCAGCAAATACGTCAAGTGGGTTTGTACCCTAAGGGTATATTCACACGAACGGGCTCGCAGCGAGATTCTCGCTGCGAGCCCGGCAGGTCCTGGCAGTTCCCATACACTACATACTTGCTGCGGTCTAAACGACCGCAGCAAGTATGTAATTCTGCCGCCCTTAACCCCTTCTGCTCCCGCCCGGCTCCCCCACTGTAAGCATACTTTACCTGTCCTTGCTGCACGGGGTCCCGGCGTCCTGCTCTCCCGTCCGGCCAATCAGTGGCTGCGGCTGGGCAACACACTAATTGGCCGGACGGGAGAGCAGGACGCCGCAGCAAGTATGTAGTGTATGGGAACTGCCAGGACCTGCCGGGCTCGCAGCGAGAATCTCACTGCGAGCCCGTTCGTGTGAATATACCCTTAGGGTACAAACCCGCACACCGTATACGCAACAAATACGCAGCAGATTTGATGGTGCAGATTTGATGCTGTGTTCAGTTATTTAGATCTGATCTGCTGCGTATCGCAGCAGTAAATACGCTGCGTATACGGTGTGTGGGTTTATACCCTTAGGGTACAAACACACACGGCATATACGCTGCGTATTTACTGCTGCGATACGCAGCAGATTAGATCTAAATAACTGAACACAGCATCAAATTTGCTGCATATCTGCTGCGTGTGTTTGTACCCTAAAATAACTTGTTGAAAGTGAACCAGGTACATTGCTTTGTTTTTTTGTACAAAAAAAGACCGTTGCAGGGATGCCGATGGCACGGTCCTTCTTTTTTTTTTTTTTTTTTTTTTTCTTTTTCTTGAACCACCAGCCGGTTCCAGAGCACTGGGCATACCTGCCGGCCCCCAATGTTACCGCAACCCTTCCCTTTGTGACATGGCTCCATTAGATTTAATGGAGCCGCATCACAAGGGAGATGGGATATGACTGGCCGGCGGTTCAAAAAACAAATGCAGTCTGTTAATGTAAAAAACCCAAAGTGATTTACCTGGTGGTACATTCACTTTAAAGTCTAAATCTGTGGCTTAAATTCCAAAAACCCAGCAACTTTTATGTATTTTTTTGCTTGCTTTGGAGTGGAGATTTCCAAAAGGCATGTATTACAAATCATGTGATTAAAGTGACTGTACCCACAATCTGACCCCCCAAACCGCTTGTACCTTCAGATAGCTGCTGTCCTGGGGTCCGCTTGGCAGGTGAGGCAGTTATTGTCCTAAAAAACAACTTTTAAACTGGCAGCCCTGTGCCCAATGGGAGTGGCTTACAATGTCTATGCATTAGGCTGGCACAACCTCTCTGTCCCTCCTCCCCACCCTCCTCATCATTAGGAAAGCCCCAGGCAGATTGTCTCCTATTCATTAGCTGTGTGAATACTGAACATTCACACTGGATCGTTAAAATCTTGGATTAAAAGCAGCTATCTGAAGGTGTAAGTGGTTTGGGGGGGTCAGATTGTGGGTACAGAGTCGCTTTAAGGGCCCTATTCCACAGTAACGATAATCGGCCGGATCGGCCCCATTTGGGCTGATTTGGCCGATTATCGCTCGGTGGAATAGAGAGAACGATCAGCCGATGATCGTGTCATCGGCTGATCGTTCATTTAGGGCCAGACCTAAAATCATCGTTCCCCCACCGCGCATCGCTACAGTTGAATAGCGGTGCACAGCGGGCGACCGACGATTTGAGAAGAAGCAGCAGCAGCATCATACATTACCTGGCTGCAGGGCTTCTTCTCCGCGCTGTCTTCCTCCCCAAGTCCCGCGTGCTCTATCATCAGAATGGCCGGTCAGCTGACGGAGCGCTCAGCCAATCACAGGCCGGGACCGCCGTGGCCTGTAATTGGCTGAGCGTGGCCTGTCAGCTGACTAGCCATTCAGAAGATAGCGCGCGGGGGACCCGGGGAGGAAGCGGAGCGGAGGACAAGCCCTGCAGCCAGGTAATGTATTGCTGCAAGAGCTGCAAGGACATTGGTAACGATGTCCTTGCAGTCCTCGCTCAACGATCATCGGGCCGTGGAATAGGCCCAGTAAACGAGCGGCGATCTAGCAGATCGCTGCTCGTTTACATCGTTGATCGGGCCCTCCTCGGCCCATGGAATAGGACCCTAAAGAATGTGAAACCCCAGGGCTTGTACCCCCTGATGCCCGATACTGGCAATGCCAACTTGCATAAATACACCTTTTCATCGTTCCTATCCACAGTCACTAAATTGAATGAGCTGAGTGCTATTCCTGTTTGTTTCTGCTTATCACTGCTTTGCTTTGATAGTGGTGTGAATGGTGTATAGAGTCACAGAAAGTTCATAGAAATCCTATGCTGCCTGTTTATTTTAGTTATTGTTGGTAAACCTCCATGTTGCTATGAGAGCATTGTGTGGCTACTGGTGAACTCCAGTGGGCTTCAGGTATGTGAGAATGCACCGAAAGGTATGGCAAGTTGGTGGCACACTGTAGTGCTGCCAAACACGTCCCATAACAGTCAGATACAGTGACAAATTGTACAGTGTTGCTGCTGCTATATGTGGCTTTGCCCTCAGATGATTGCACTGAACTAATTCTGTTCATGGTAGAAATGGTTAATAATAAAGACCCCAGGGGTATTATCTACGTTTTCTAGATGAACTTTGGTCGGTGATTTAATCTCTTAGTGGAGTCTAATTAGTCCTTCTACAATACAGGAGTGTGCGAGGGTGTGGGTGTGCCGGCAGGTTAAAGGGATTTAGGGTAGGGCAGCTACAGATTCCAGGTCATTTTCTATTTGACTTCCTTGCTTTGGGTCAGTGGTGTTTTCCTTTAAAATTTTGGTATAAATGTCTAAAGTGTCTGACATGTCTCTGAAGTATGATGTTTAGCCTTCTATTTTGTACGTTCTTTAACCCCATAATGACCATGGGCGTTCATTTACGCCCCTGCTGCCTGGGCCTTAAAGCGACTCTGTACCCACAATTTGACCCCCCCAAACCACTTGTACCTTCGGATAGCTGCTTTTAATTCAAGATCTGTCCTGGGGTCCGTTCGGCAGATGATGCAGTTATTGTCCTAAAAAAATACTTTTAAATTTGAAGCCCGTGCCAATTGGTAGTATCTGTGCCCTAACTTTGCACTACCCCTCCGTCCCTCCTTCCCACCCTCTTCATCATTAGGAATGCCACTGGAACATTTTCTCCATGCTGAACACTGCACAGGTGCCTTAACGAGCCAGCCCATGTGCCGGGCTGACACATGGGGAATAGGAGGCAATCTGCCTGGAGCATTCCTAATGATGAGGAGGGCGGGGAGGAGGGACAGAGAGGTTGTGCAAAGTTAGGGCACAGGCACTCCACGGGGCTTCAAGTTTAAAAGTATTTTTTTAGGACAATAACTGCATTACCTGCCGAACGGACCCCAGGACTGATCTTGGATTAAAAGCAGCTATCTGAAGGTACAAGTGGTTTGGGGGGGGGGGGGCAGATTGTGGGTACAGAGTCGCTTTAATGCAGGAGGGCGTAAATGTACGCCCTTCCGGGGTCCTCGCTCTATAGCTCTATCTGCAGCCAGGCCCTCACCCTTAAAGGCGGGCAGCCGCGGTCCCCTGCCATTAACCCCTTAAACACTGCGATTGTGTAAGTGACAGGGGCATCTCCTGTCACTTACCGATCGGGACCCCCGTAGCATGCCTGCAGGGGTCCCGATCGCATTGCTTTACTGCTGGAGGTCCCTTACCTTCCTCTGTGCAGTCAGATTTTTAATCTTCTGATACAGTCTGCCACAGGCAGGCTCTATCAGAAGATCGCAGATGACACCAATTCCTGCTATGCTATGGCATAGCAGGGATCAGTGCATGCAATGTAATGTATCAATGTAAAAGTCCCCTAAGGTGAACGGCGTAAACAAATAGCTGTAAAAACCACAGAGATTAGCTTTTTTGACATTTTATGTATAAAAAATTTTTATAAAAACCGATCAATATGTTTGATTTAGAAAAAATTGTTACTAATAAAAGGTAGAGATCATGGCGCAAAAAATTATGTCCCATATGACCCTGTAGGTGAAAAAATAAAAGCGCTATAGGAGTTACAATCGGGGCATTTTAAATATGCCTATTTGCAAAAGTTTTATTGC
Source organism: Dendropsophus ebraccatus (assembly GCF_027789765.1). Classification (NCBI taxonomy): domain Eukaryota; kingdom Metazoa; phylum Chordata; class Amphibia; order Anura; family Hylidae; genus Dendropsophus; species Dendropsophus ebraccatus. Next base: position 37,264,970 of record NC_091467.1, on the reverse strand, counting down.
TAATAAAAATAGTAAGACATTATAAAACCTAGTAGACATGCATATTGCTGTGTTCAGACTGACCTATAGAATAAAGAAAAATTTCAGTTTTACCGTAAAGTGAATTACTGTACCTAAACATGGAAGCCACCCAAAAATTTGTGGAATCGCATTTTTTGACTCAAATTCACCCCATAAATGATATTTTGGGGGTTCTGTCATTCATTGTATGGCAGATTGAAAGATGCCATCACAAAGTACACCTGCTTGTGAAAAAAACAAGCCCTCACATGGCCCTGTATCTGGAAAAATAAGAGTTATAGGTCTTAGAACAGGGGTGTAAAACTCAAATACACAGTGGGCCAAAATAAAAAAATTGGACAAAGTCGCGGGCCAACCTTGATAATTATCGAAGCACAAATGCGGTGGTCCAGAGCAGCGTGCGGCATTCCTGCCACTATCAGTGGCGTGCGTCTCTCAGTGCTGTGCACTATGATAAATGACATGATATATTGCAATGCCATGATTAAACTTCAACCCATGTAATAGCCAACCCCGCAATATTGTCCCATGCAGTAGCCGACCCAACCAAAATTGTCCCACATATTAGCCAGCCCTCCCAATAGTGCCCAAATAGTAGCCATCCCTCCCCCATAGTCTCTTATATAGTAGCCAGCCCCCAATAGTCTTATATAGTAGCCATCCCTCCCCATAGTCTCTTTTATAGTAGCCAGTACTCCCCAGTAGTCTCATATAGTAGCCAGTCCTCCCCAGTAGTCTCATATAGTAGCCAGCCCTCCCCAGTAGTCTCATATAGTAGCCAGCCCTCCCCAGTAGTCTCATATAGTAGCCAACCCTCCCCAGTAGTCTCATATAGTAGCCAGCCCTCCCCAGTAGTCTCATATAGTAGCCAGTCCTCCCCAGTAGTCTCATATAGTAGCCAGCCCTCCCCAGTAGTCTCTTATATAGTAGCCAGCCCTCCCCAGTAGTCTCTTATATAGTAGCCAGCCCTCCCCCCAGTAGTCTCTTATATAGTAGCCAGCCCTCCCCCCCAGTAGTCTCTTATATAGTAGCCAGCCCTCCCCCCCCATAGTCTCTTATATAGTAGCCAGCCCTCCCTCATAGTCTCTTTTATATAGTAGCCAGCCCTTCCCAATAGTCTCATATAGTATCCAGTCCTCCCCAGTAGTCTTTTATATTGTATGGCCATGGCGGGCCAGATGTAATTCAAACTCTGAATTGCCTGGCGGGCCAAAAATAATGGCACCACGGGCCAGATTTGGATGAAGGAAAGAAAACGAAAACCCAAAAGTGACAATTGGCCCAGTCCTTAAAGCAACTGTACCCACAATCTGCCCCCCCCCCCCAAACCGCTTGTACCTTCGGATAGCTGCTTTTAAAGGGAAGCGCGCGCTGAGAGATGAGTCCAACACCCATAGAGAATGACAGGAGAGTCCAGCGCTCCGTCATTCTCTATGAGCGTTGGACTCATCTCTCAGCGCGCGCGCCGGGCTGCAGCGGCTGAGATCTTCATCACCCGACCACCTCCAGAAGCGGGACCCGGCGGGATTAGGTGAGTATAGGGGGCTCTAACGGGGGGTCGGGAGCCTGTCACCCCGGCACGGGGGGTGACAGGTTCCCTTTAATCCAAGATTTGTCCTGGGGTCTATTGTGCAGGTGATGTAGTTATTGTCTTAAAAAACAACTTTTAAACTGGCAGCCCCATGCCCAACAGGTGTGGCCTAGATTGTGTATGCATTAGGCTGGCGCACCCTCTGTCCCTCCTCTCCACCCTCCTTATTAGAAATGCTCCAGGCAGATTGCCTCCTATTCGTCAGCTGTGTCAGCCTGGCACATGGGCTGGATCGTTAAGGCACCCGTGCAATGTTCAGACAGAAGAAAATGTTTCAGTGGCATTCCTAATGATGGAGCGGGTGGGGAGGAGGGACGGAGGGGTGGTGCAAAGTTAGTGCACAGATACTCCCGTAGGGCACCCGGCTGCAAGTTTAAAATAATTATTTTAGGACAATAACTGCATCACCTGCCGAACGGACCCCAGGACAGATCTTGGATTAAAAGCAGCTATCCAAAGGTACAAGCGGTTTGGGTGGGGGGGGGGGGGGTCAGATTGTGGGCACAGAGTCGCTTTAAGGGGTTAAAAGGTTTTCCACCTTTAGGCTATGTTCACACTGCATATGATTCCGGCCGTAGTGCGAACCGCGAATATACGCATGTAGTTTTGAGGTTGATGCGTTCGCTTGAAAGTATACGATATACGCCCGCACAATGCACACTACGTATGAGCTTATGGCCGGATCGTATACATGAAAAAGACCATTGTTTGAGGACGGAAACGTTGAAACTCACGGCCGTGGATTTCCATGCGGTTCCCTACGGAGTACTTATTTCAGCCAAATTGAACTAGATTTTTCGATCCAAAAGGTTCTGTGTGGTTTACGGGGCTGGGCGAAGATTTCAAAGTAAATGACCTGCCTCAGATCACTTCGAAACAAGCTAGGGAAGCATAACTGTACTACGGGTGTATGTTCGCGGTTCGTACGCATCCGGCCGCATGTCTATTTTTCCCACGCCCATAGTTTCAGCCGCACATGTACGGCGGCGTGCGAAATGCGTCCGGAATCATACGCAGTGTGAACTTAGCCTTAAACTAACTTGTCCCCTATCCTGTGAATGATGGACAAGAAAAAGATCACAGGGGGTCCCACCTCTGTACCCCTCGTCGATCTCCAGATTGGCTCCTTTGTTTTAAATACAGCCACAGCATGCGAACGTGGCTCTATTATTTTTCTATGGAGCCACCGGAAAGAGCCAAGTTCTGCACTCTGGTTCCTTGTTGCTTGTTCTTTTTTCTATCCTGTTTAAGAGCAGAATTGATATAGATCCAGTTTTCTTGTGCAGATCAGTTTCTGGCAGCCTCCTTCTTATAATCACAGACAGAACAGGAAGTCTCAGCTTAGGCCCCCTTCACATGTCTGGTAAATGTATCCAGATCAGAAAATTTGAATTCATTTTCGGACCCATTGGCCACAAATCCCGTTAGGATTTTTCTTCAAGGTTGTCCATGCTATAAAATGACTCTGGAAAATGTAGGACATGTCATATATTTGTCCGGAATTCTGGCATGAATACCTCACAAAACCTTATAGGGGCATCCAGAATTCCAGAGAGCTCCAGAAGAACATCTGGAATGCCACATGTATTGCATGATAGCGCCAAGTCAAGTCAAGTGCCACCAGGTGTTGACTGCTCTTTAACTGTACGCGTTTCTAATCAGGAGTGCATACAGTTAAATACGGCACAGTAATTGGCTGGGCCAGGAGCCATTGTCAATCACTCTTGTGGCCAGCATTGTATAGCTACTTCAGCTCCTTCCAATGTTTCAGCTCACTTAGTGCTAGAAGAGCATATCAGTTTATTAAACATATAAGTTTATTAAAGGGGTTATCCAGCACTACAGAAACATGGCCACTTTCCCCCTACTGTTGTCTCCAGTTTGGGTGGAGTTTTGAAACTCCGTTCCACTGAAGTAAATGGAGCTTAATTACAAACTGCACCTGAACTGAAGACAACAGTAGGGGGAAAAGTGGCCATGTTTTTGTAGTGCTGGATATCCCCTTTAATTTGCATGAGATTGCATCATACATAGCATAATGGCCTATATTATATATTCGGGCGGTAAAGTAGAGAAATGCAAAAACGTGGTAGCAGAACGCAGTCTGACTGAACAAACAACTATAGTGCAGAATACCCAACAAAAATAAAAACCAATTGACATATTAAGACATAATGTAATAAGACAAGTCTGCTACATGGGCGCAGTTATACCATGGAGACCAGACCTTATGTAAACCTATTTAAACTGACAGTATGGGGAATTGCAGCGTGAAATCCTCTGTGATTCCAGTACGTTTGAGCCCACCCTAATACCCCTATTACATGGGCTGATAGCAAGAAGCAAGCAAGCGCCAACACACCGACAGCAAGCTGGTCAGAATGGGGGGGCTGCTGGAGGGGTTCCCCAGATAATCTTTAAATCATTCGGAGAGCCCATAGAAGATAGCGACGGTCTGCTGCTGACACTCCTATTACACGGAACATCAACCAGAAGACCATCGTTATCGTTCAAAAATCTCTCATCATGTTGAAAGACAAGGATCGGCCAATCGTGCATGTTAGCTAATCGTTGCCTTTTAACAGGAGCTATTGCACCAAACTATTATCTGCGGAATATGGCCGATAATCACTCGGTGTATTAGGGCCTTAAGGCTGCATTCACACGTTCCGGGAAGTTGTCCGTGCGCACGGACAATTTTACAGCCCATTGCTTTCTATGGGGCTATTCAGATGTTCTGTGATTTCACGGATCCGTGACCCGTTCCGTTAAAAAATAGGACATGTCATTACTCGGAACGTATGCACGGAAAGGATTCCCCATAGAAATCAATGAGATACGTGTTTTTCACGGACGTACACGGATGTAACATCCGTGTTCATCCGTGAAAAACGCGGATGTGATGTAATCAATGTCATTTAAAATGCTGTAAGACAGATCCGTGAAAAAAACGGACACGGATACAAAACGGACTGTTTTGCACGGATCACGGAGGTAGCTCTTGGACCACAATCACGGACTGGGAAAATCACTGGCAGCACAGGCTCTTCTCCAGTGACCGGGCTGTCTGTGCACTTCCCCTTCATTTTATGGTATTGACTTTCCATTGTGTGTTGTAGACATTTATCTGCTAGGAGTCATAAATCCCACATGGTCTTTCTGAATCATCTGCTTGTTATTCTGGCCCCTCTGTCCTGTCCCAAGGCCCCACATTTTCTTTTTTTCTTTTTTTTTGTTCAGACACATCTTTTCTTCCTCTTGATACTTTTGCGAAGGTTCGGTTTACAGATTTACACACAAAAAATACCTTATATTACTGGATAAAGGGCTTTTTTGTGGTCAGGTTTTCCATACTCCTCCTTGTAAGTGGTTAACACCGTGCTTTGTATTTTTCATTTCTATTTCTTTATGCTTAATAATTTTATATGCAAAAGCTTAGTAGGCTGCGTTATTGTATACAGCGAAAAAAGTATGTTCTGATCCTTGTCAGTGGGTAGGGAAACAGATCCTGCTGTATGGCATACCACAGCATGCATTAAGTATACATTGTTATCCTCTTGAAAAATATAAAATGTCTATGCTAAAAGTAAATATGAATGCAGTGTGAGCCCAGCCTGGGGGTTTCCTGTGTGTATTCTTGACTCATACACTTTTATATATTTAGAGAAGGGCAGGTCCTGATGTCTGAGCTCTTGTCTCTACCTCTGTGAGTCTCCAGATTTGTTTGTTCTCCATAAGAATAAAAATGTGGGGTTTACAGAAGTATTCTCCTCTAGCAGTATAGCTTTTTGTAGAAAGAATGATGCCTCACAATAACACCATATGGTGGCACACAGAAAACCTACATATCTATTGTATGGGTCTGTGGAATCTCCACGTGCAGACACTTGACATATGCATCAGCCGTCTGTGATTTTTTTTATGTTAGAACCATCACACAGAAAGCTGTACCAAACCTTTATTCTAATACTTAGAAGTGATTGAGATTGTATACGTCTATACAAATCACTAGTCAGACTACAGATAGTTACATAGTTAGTATGGTTGAAAAAAGACACATGTCCATCAACCTTAGAAGATCTATTCCCCATATTTCTTGTAGGGGCTATTTATATATTTAAATAAATTAATTAATTATGTCTCTTCTCGAGATTAAATTCTCTTTATCTTTCCTCAGACTAAGATTCTCCATTCCCCTTATTAGTTTAGTTGCCCGTCTTTGTACCCTTTCCAGCTCTATAACATCCTTTCTATGAATCCAAGAAGAGGAGAAAAACATCCTTTCTATGAATCGGGTACCAAAACTGGACACCATACTACAGACAAGGCCGCACCAAAACTTTATAAAGCGGTAATATTATATCCCTGTCCCCAGAATCCATGCCTGTTTTAAAGGGGTAGTGCGGCGCTAAACAATTATTCACTAAATAACACACATTATAAAGTTATACAACTATGTTCCACCCCCCCCCCCCCAACCCACCGACCCACGCTAGACCCGGAAGTGTGATGCACTATACTGATTCGTGTCGACCCCCGTTCGCCATCTTGGGACAATGATGTCATCTTCGGGAGGCCAGCTGGACCGCACCAGCCCTCCTTCATGCCGCGCCCCCCCCCTGCGGTGTTATCAGCTGCTCAGCCGCGATTGGCTGAGCACAGTTATGCTCAGCATATCGCAGCTGAGCAGCTGATGATGCGGCAGAGGGGGGCCGTCATGAGGGATGGCTGGAGCTGTTTGTCCAGCCTCCCGAAGATGACATCATTGTCCCAAGATGGCGGACGGATGTCGACACTAATCAGTTGAGTATAGAGCACTACACTTCCGGGTCTAGCGCGGGTGGTGGTGGGGGAACACAGGGAAGGGGGCCATTCATTGTATAACTTTGTAAGGCTCCGTTCCCACTGAGCAAAGCTAGCGGAATTCCGCAACGGAATTGTCCGCCGCGGAATGCCGTTAGCCTCCCGCTCATAATGGGACTCTATGGGAGGCGCGCGCTCCTGCCCTGTCCGCGCTGAAGAATGAACATGTTCATTCTTCAGCGCGTATAGAGCAGCAGCGCGCGCCTCCCATAGAGTCCCATTATGAGCGGGAGGCTAACGGCATTCCGCGGCGGACAATTCCGTCGCGGAATTCCGCTAGCTTTGCTCAGTGGGAACGGGGCCTTATGTGTGGTATTTAGTGAATAATTGTTAATGCATGACAATATCCTGCTTGCCTTATGCTGCGTTTACACAGACAGATTTATCTGACAGATTTTTGAAGCCAAAACCAGGAACAGACTATAAACAGAACAGGCCATAAAGGAAAGACTGAGATTCCTCCTTTTTTTAAAATCCATTCCTGGCTTTGGCTTCCAAAATTGGTCAGATAAATCTCTCTGTGTAAACTCACCATTAGAAGCAGCTGGCTGACATTGTGTGCTGCTCTGTAATCTATTATCTACGAGTACACCCAGATCCTTCTCTATCAGCGGAACTGCCCCTAGGACATATGAGGCATATAGGTTATAAGTACCCATGGAATATTGTGTACAATGTTATGCACCTGTATACAAAAAGGATAAGGCTGAAATGAAGAGGGAACTGAGGAGGCAATGCAAGTTATTAACAAGAGTGGGTGGATTGCAAAACTAAAGGCCCTATTACACTAAACAGTTATCGGCCATATCCGTCAGGTAATCATCTTGTGTAAGGGTACTATTACACGGAACGATAATCGCCCGAATTGTCCCGATTTGGGCAATTATCACTGTGTAATCAATACAACGATCAGCCGATGACAACTATCATCGGCTGATCGTTGATATAGGTTAGAACCTATATTTGTCGGACACAGACCGCGCATCGCTATGTGTAATAGCGGTGCGCGGCCTGCGACTGACGATATACATTATCTATCCACGCTCCTGCGGTCCGCTTCTCCCCGGGTTCCGCGCGCTTTAGCTTCAGAGCGGCCTGTCAGCTGACAGGCCACTCAGCCAATCACAGGCTGCGGCGGTCCCAGTCTGTGATTGAGCGGCCTGTCAACTGTCGCTAGAGCGGGCGGAACCTGAGGAAAAGCGGACCGCAGGAGCAGCCCTGCAGCGTGGATAGGTAAAGTATATAGTTTAAGCAAGGGCTGCAAGGACATCGGTAACTATGTCCTTGCAGCCCTTGTTAAACGATTATCGGCCCAGCAAACCAGCGCTGTTCTAGCAGATCGGTGCTCGTTTACTGGTATTATCGGGCTCCCATTGGCCCGTGTAATACCATCCTAAGGGTATAAACCCACACACCGTATATGCAGCAGATATGCAACAAATACGCAGCAGATTTGTTGGTACAGATTTGATGCTGTGTTCAGTTATTTAGATCTAATCTACTGCGATTTTGCTGCGAGTTTGCTGCGTATCGCAGCAGTAAATACGCTGCATATACGGTGTGTGGGTTTATACCCTAACAAGACAACTATCAGCCCTCATGAATGATGTTGGCTGATCATTGTATGTTGTCTTTCAACATGTTGAAAGACAACCGACTAAAGCCCCTATTACACAGGGCGGCTGAGAGGAGCAAATGAGTGCTGTCAGCGCTCTTTTGCTCCTCGTTCCGCACTCGCTGGCACTGCAGCTAGCGGGTGGGTACAGGGGGGGCTGCCCAGGTGATCGCCCAGGCAGTCCATAGCAGATCCGCGGAGCGTCTGCAGCAGATCATTGCTATATTAGTCGTTTGTCTTTCAACATGTTGAAAGACAAATGAGAGCAACGATAAGCCGATATCGTTCATGTTGGCTGATCGTTGCATTCTATTACACAAGACTATTATCGGCCGAATGCGGGCGATAATTGTTTCATGTAATGGGGCCTTAAGATAGCAACGATCTGCTGCCGTCGCTCCGTGTACCAATCACTCGGGCAGCTCCCTGCGCCCCCTTCCTACTCTTAAACCCTTGCTGCTGATGCACGCCCGCAGCCAGTGTGGAATGAGGGACAGGCGAGCGCTGACAGCACTCATTTACTCCTCTGCATCACCCCCTGTAATAGGGGCTTAAAGGGGAACTCCAGGTAGAGGTTAAAAAAATGAAACTTCTGCAGAAGCATAACGCATTACTTACCTGTCTATTCCAGTTTTGAAAGTACCAAAAATCCATTTGTTTGTTTTTTTTGCTCTGTATTGTGTTTCTGTCTTTCCTGGTTTAACATTTCCCAGAATGCAATGCTTTCCCTCATGTGACCATCACAGCCCCCACCCATTACAATCAGAAAAATTAGTGCTGCACCTGCTTCTGGCTGGTCTGAGATGGTGAATCAGTCAGGGGATTGCCTTAGCCAGCCAAGCCTCCTGTGACATCAAGCCCTGCCACCTGTTTGTATCATCAGCAAACACACACAATGTGAGACAGAGGCATGTAAGATTTGTCTCCTGGGGGGGGGGGGGGGGAGAGCAGAAGGAGCAAGAGACAAAGTGACTTGGCACATAGGCCATTTTTTTTTTACTTCCTGGATTTCTATCAGCTACCAGTGTGACAGAACCGTACAGGTACAGTAATACAATGTATAGACACATCTATATAACTTTTAATGTACTTTTAATAGAAAACAAGTTTTTCTTATCTGGAGTTCCCCTTTAAGGTGTCCTCCATGTCTAGAGAAAAATAAGGTTTCACCATCAACCCAAATTTGGGATTCTTTACTGTAACTGTATTGATCCTATGGCACTCTCTGCCACATGGTATTGTGATGGTTTGTCGATTGAATACGCCCAAGAGGGGTCTGACTGGATGTTTTCCCTGAAAAATGTATTAGAACAACTAGATTTCTGGAGGTGTGAAGTGGATTCAGTTATTTATTCCATAGTTTGAATTAGGAAGGAAGTTTTCTCCTAGTATGGGGAAATTGGTGCCTGCTGTGTACTATAGGGCTATTCCCATCTCGCCTAACATAGTTATACTGACGAGGATCATCAAGTTAAATATTTATAACGTTCGTTTAGTGAACTTCCTCCCTTTTCTAAAAGCAGTGGTCTGGCTGGTGTACATGTATCTGTCGCATACATATTTATATATTGTACAGTGTATATATACACTATGGGGCAGATTTATTAAATTAGCCCCCTCTGCTGTAGGCTCACGCAACAATCTACACCTGCTTCGGAGTAGATGTAGGTTTATGCTTGGTTTTTCCTGGTGTAAACCATAATAATTTAGGAATGAGAGGAGACCACCCATCAGGCGACTAGAAGTTACGGCTACGGTAAGAATCTGAACCCTTCCTGTGGCATAAGCCAAGGGCGCAGGTTACCTAAATCTGCCCCTATATCTCTATACATCTACATTAGAGCTGAGCAGACTTTAAGCGCGCTTTGGTTCGTTGGTTCGTTCAAACCCGAGCATGCAGCATTTTATTAGCGGTGGTTGCTGACGTTCGATGCAGCTCTATGGAGTCCTGGAAAACAACCATAGGCTGCCTAGGGCTGCATCCAACTTCCGCAGCAGCCACTGATCGCATGCTGCATGTTTGGGTATCGGACGAGCCCAAGTTACTCAAAGTTTGCTCAGCTCTAATATACATTATGGCTATATATACCAGCCAGACAAGTATAACAATGTTAGTTGGTATGGGAATACCCCATTAAATAAAGTCTATCTGTTAAGGCACTATTCCACAGAACAATTATCAGCCGATAATCGTCTCGTGGAATAGAAGGTAACGATAAGCTGACATCGTTCATGTCGGCTGATCATTGTGTCGCTTGTTTTTCAAATATGTTGAAAAACAAGCGACTGTGATAGCGGTCGCTCTGTGGAATAGGAGCGGTGGCAGCAGACCGCCACTATCCTCTATGGGCTGCCCAGACGATCTAGCGATTACCTGGGCAGCCTCCCCACAGCCACTCACCAGCTCGCTGCCGACAAGACAAATAGCGGCGGCAGCAAGTGGGGAACGAGGCTGACAGCGCTCGTTGGCTCCCCCGTGGAATAGGGCCTTTAGCTGCAATTCTGGTTCCAAATTGCTGACACTTTTAGACAACTGTTAGACTAAGGAGACACATGGTACCGTTCATACATCGGTACCTTTCATACATGCTTCCAGAATGTAGAAAAATTATTTTCTTTTCCGATGCAAACTGTCAGAGAGGCTTTCCCAAGCTCCTGAAGTGGTTGATTAAGAGAATAGTAAAACGGACAGCACATCAAGCATTTGTTGCACATGATCAGACAAGCTGTGCAATGAAAGTCTATGGGGCATGTGTCTTTACATTGCCACAGAGTGGGGAGCGGGCAGTGCGGTCCTCTCCCCTCTCAATCTACTGATCGTCAGGGTCTAAACACTTAAACCCTGATTGATGAAAACTTTTAACATGTCAAAAAGGTTTTTTTTGGTGACAGGTAATGAAATGTTAATAAAAATAAATGTATAACTCCATATCAGCATGAGTTTATGAGGAATTGGCCCTGTCAGACTGACCTGTGGTATATCTTGAATTTTCCAAAGCATTTGATGCTGTGCCACATACAAGGTTGAAATTACACATAGGAATACTTGGACTGGGAATAATGTAAGTAACTGGCTAAGTGATAGACCAGTTAGAAGCCTCTTTACCTGTCAATCATCCCTGCAGAGCATGCTGACAGGCAGAGAGCCGTGACTAGTCACCGCCCAGATGACTAGTTTTCGGCCTCTCTTCCTGCAACGCATGCCGGAATAAGACAGCATTCTCTCAGATATTTCCCCCATGAGGACGGCACACAGAGTATGCATTATAATAGTGATTGGTTCCTTTTAAGGACCAGTCTCAGATTTCTGCTGCCAGAATACATGTAGGATCTGATGCAGACGTAAACCTGAACAGTGTAGTATCAGATATGGTGGTCATTTTTTTTTTTTTTTCCAATTTATAATCCCTGCTAAATATCTGTCTATAAATGTCAAACTCTGTCAGTCGCCCCTTATAGAATAGAGATACTCGGCTGGTATAGGTAACTTTGTAAAACCTGATAAAATGCTGCAGAGTACACTTTTTCTTTATCAATGATGAATATTCCCTATAACATTAAAGCCATTGGGGGAGATTAATCAAACATGGTGTAAAGTGAAACTGGCTCAGCTGCCGCTAGCAACCAATCAGATTCTACCTTATATTCTCCAAAGAGTCTGGAAGGAATGAAAGGTGTAATCTGATTGGTTGCTAGGGGCAACTGAGCCAGTTTCACTTTACACCATGTTTGATAAATCTCCCCGATTGTGTGTATAAATTTAACATGAATGAAGACTGTCCAGTGCGAGTGGGCGGCTGTAATATTAGGATATAGTTATGGTGCAGTATACCGTCTGCGTTCACACCTTTTTCCCATAAAACATATAGTAGTCTACAGGTCACAGCCTCAGCTTCTACGCCCATTACATGTTGAAAGTGCAAACACACCCAGAAACCTGTGAGCTGCTGGCTCAGTGCCATCCTATGCCAGACGATCAGTGAAACTCTGCACAGGGTGTATGAAGTAGATGTACAGCACCACACATGCGGCTGTCTTAGCATTTATTAGACTTGGAGAGTAGATTTAGTATGCACAGCTCTTTCTGTTGGATATAAGGGCAGTACAGTAGAGAGTGGTGGAATCGCTCCAGGCTCTCCTTGTATGGGAATAGTATGCAGACAATTACAAAAGCTGAAAGAACTTTCACGTACAAGAAAGGAGGACATTTTGGGTCAGTGGAGCCATTCTTAGCCGAGAAAGACACCAAGCAAACATTCTCTACTAGATGTAATACAGAAAACAGGCTGTAAAAAACATCGGAATCATTTATAACCACTCATGTTATTGTGGATACTAGAGAGTAGCTGTCAGCTCTCCAGACATGCTTGCTTTAGTAAATACTTGTGTTACAATTGTGGAGCATATTATCCTGGAACTCTATAGGGCCACTTTTCTTTTATTCTGCTAAAGAATGACTTGTCAACTATTGCTACGCAATTTCCCACGCTGGTCATTGATAACATCCTGCCCCCGATTTATTAAGTGACCCTGACCTAAAAATACATCTCCTGGTGCAGCAGCGGACCAACATGCATCAAAGTGAAATCTTTGATGAATTGTATCATTATACTATTGTAAATGTAATGGACTGCAGTGGCCACACACCCTTTTGCTATTCTCTGAATGGCATAACAGCATTGTGGTAACAGTATAACATCGTTCTTTAAAGATTGAGAACCCCTTGTGCAGGAAAGTGTAAAACAGCAATGTTTTTTGGACTGTTAGCCCTTATAAAAAATAGAAATATAACAAATAGAAAATATAAAGTGCCAGAAATTGACCTTTTTAATTTTAGATTTATTTTTTTTCTGGTGCTGGAGCATAGTATATAAGATTCTGTAAGGATATCAGTCCTCCTATCATAACATAATTGATCAAATTTTTGAGCTTGTTCATGGTTGTAAACAGTTGGGCCCTTTTATTGTCATGTCCCACATAGAAGGGAAAAGACCCACACTGCAGTATAAATATTTTCCTAACTTGTGTTGTTGATCGTGTGGAGTGAATATAGAAAATAGCTGAAATTCCTCTTTCAGGTCAGGAGGAGTTATACAGCTCAAGTAGTGAACGTGTGAGTGTGAAAGGATTTCAAGTTGATTTTTGAACAGGACATTTCCAGTATAAGGCTGCATTCACATGTCCCGTAAAAGTGTTCATGGTTGCGGATCCGCCACCACAGACAATTTTAGGAACCATTCAAATGAATGCAGAAATTTACACAATCCGTGCTGCAAACCGCTAAAAAATAGGACATGTCCTGGTGCGGATTGAAGCACGGATAACCCCGCCCGGCAGCAAAGATGACAACTACTCACCTACTCCTCCCGTGATGGTGAACATGTGAGCCAGCCGGCACGGGGGAGTGAGCGATTTAGTTGTCTTCTGTGCTCCTGTCCTCTCTGCTGCAGGGGGGCTGCACTTTGGGGGATCCGTGCCGCAATCCTCCTCTAGTCATCGTAATAGAGAGATCGTTTGGCCGGTGAAAGGCTCATCATCTGATTGTTACTTTGGGTCCAGCCCTAAAATCATCGGACGTTACGGGTAATAGTGGTGTGCAGCAAACAGCTTATGATTTTAGTATGAAATAATAAATATATTTACTCACCACAACCTTGGTGTCCTCAGAGTGGGGAAGGCCTCCCAGGACACCAGGGAACATGGTAAGGTGAGTTAACATTTTATTTTATACTAAAGTGCTGCACGGACAATGCAGATTGGGGCTCCAGGAGTGGTAGCGCCATCCCCAGTTCTTCAAACTGCTCCATTAGCATAAGGGTCTATTCACACGTCAGTATATTTTCCAATCCGCAATTTTGAATCCGTAAGCAATCCACAAATTTTCATCCGTATTGCATCCGTAAATACGGACCCTATAGAGTTGTATTGGGTGTGTCAGTTACTGTCCGTACTAGGGCCTGTCCTTTTTTTTTTTTTTTTTGCGGAACGGATTGCAGCCCAGTACACAACACGGATGTGTGTATGGGTCCATTGAAATACATTGGTCCTATTTTTCTACGGATCCGCAATTGCGGCCAGGAACAGGATGTGTGAATAGGGCCTAAGGATCTAACTCCTAACTGCCTGGGATAGAGAGACTGTTTGGCCGGTGAAAGGCTCATCAGCTGATTGTTACTTTAGGTCCAGCCCAAAAAATCATCGGACGTTACGGGTAATAGTGATTTGCAGCAAACAGCTTATGATTTTAGTATAAAATAATAAATATATTAACTCACCACCACCTTGGTGTCCTCGGAGTGGGGAAGGCCTCCCAGGACACAAGGGAACATGGTAAGGTGAGTTAACATTTTATTTTATACTATAGTGCTGCACGGACAATGCAGATTGGTGCTCCAGGAGTGGTAGCACCATCCCCAGTGCTTCAAACTGCCCCAAAGGATCTAACTCCTAACTGCCTGGGAATGGCAACAAGGATGAAGGTTAGGGTGCCTTTACACAGACGGATCTTTGAAGCCACACCAGGAGAAATCTTAGTCTTTCCTTTATGACCTGTTCCCTGTTTATAGTCTGTTCCTGTCAGATAAATCTCTTTCTGTTAGGGCACCCAAGAAACTACTCTCTATCCTCAGCGCTGTGTGGACAAAAGGGACATATTACTCTAAAATGACCAATGATTTTATCTGTTATAATTTTTTTCTTTCTTTTGGGTTGATGTTTTAGGGAATTCACAACCAATAGTTTTCCATAGTTTTTAGGGGTATTCTGGATAGTAGGGTTTTTTATTTTTTTATATGTGTGTTGCTGAGGCTGCAGTGATATAAAAAAAGAAATACACATGCTATTCAATCCTGGTGGTCCCTGTGTGGCAGCTTCTAGTTCCTTGCTGGTGATGCTGGCTGTGATTAGCTGAGTGGCAGTGACAGGTCTGTCTTGGAAGTAGCAGCCCCTGGAGATCCAGGGGTTTGTGTATATGTATATACTATTCTGAAGACCCATTACATTTTGTAACCTAAATGTGATTTATTTATATATTTTCGACACCTAAAATGTAAATGCCTCCTACCATGCCTCCAATGATAACTGTCCTTTACCACCCAGCATGACGCTCTCTCATACATTGTACTTTGGCTGAGATATTTAGTGAAGAATCTGCACTTTATGCTACTTGTAAGTGTGTCTTTTCAATATAGAAGTTTATCCCGAGTTTTTATTTTTATTTTGAGAAATCTGTTGAAAGTAATTTTTTACACAAAGCATATAGTTTTCTTCAAGCCACCTAGTAGAAGTATAAGCTCTGACTAATCACGTGTGAGTATACTAAAAATAGGACTGCTACTATGCACCCGCCCCTATGTACCGCACTGCCACAGCAGTCTGTACACAGCATATACTTTGTGTCTGACAGCAGTATGTACTGGATTATGCATAGACCTCTAACTTTATAAATCTGTCTGTGCGGCATCACCTTCATACTACTCAGCTAGACTTGTAAGATCTGTTGTTGACTCTCTGGTGACCTCATTATCATTGAGCTGCTTTCAGTATCAGGACTTCTGCACAAGGCTGCCAAATTACCTATTGCATCATTCACAGTAATGTTTGAAGAACTCAAGGCCATTGACTCGTGCTTGACATCATTTAAATGGACACTGCCTCTTTAAAAAAAAATAAAATCAACTTTTGATCAGTTGGAGTCTGGGTATTCAGATTCCAACCAATTGGTAGAAGGATGAAGGAGAAGTGTGCTAAAAGTGTTGTCTTCAAAATCTAAATTTTTGACATGTCTCTACAACATGTCAAAAGTTTTTTTTTTTTGACAGGTACACTTTAAAGTACTCAGAGCCACTTTTTTTTATTAGGATAATCTACGCCACAGAAATAGTTCAGGAACAAGAAAAAGAGTTCAAGGTGTTGACTTGACCTTGAAATTCTTAAGATCTTTCTCAAATTCTGCTTACGTATGTGTTTGATGGGGTCTGGTCTGGTACATCTTGGTGCCAGATACCACAGAACACCTTAAGAGGTTCTTGTGCGGTACAGATAGTTCATATCTGTATAGACCCATCACTCTAGTACCCAGGACGTCCTGGGTACTAGAGTATGATACTGGATATTGGGTCTAAATCCCTATCCTGAGCTTGCTGCTTAATGCACAGTAGTTGTTTGCTAATGTTCTCTTCCTACAGTAATCTAAGCAGAAATCCCTTAATTTTGTTATAATTAAAAGCAGTGTTCCTTGTCTGTACTAGACTGGCTAGAAAGACTGGTAATATATCCTCCAGTCGCTGCTACCAGCTGGGGGGTAAAGGTTCAGTGTGTGCAGCTGTCTGCAGGTTAATGATTAATGTATTTCAGCGACCTGCTCTATATAATCTATAAATACAGCTGTATACATGTACAATGTGTGTGTGAGGGTTTATTTTTTTGTATGCAGTTCTTATTGGCAGTGCCCATGCACATTTGATTCCTATGCCCAAGGCTTGTATTGTTGTAGTTTTTTATTCATGCTCTGTACTAACACCATTTCTCGCTGTGATATCCATCATGGAACTTGTGTTTGTGGAGTCATTTTTGTTTTCTCATTGGATTTTCAGGGTGTCGCAGGAGCTGCAGAAATGAAACGCTTCCTGAGGTCTGGTCAAGACTCTGTGAGGGAGAGACTGAAAAGGGACCTGTTCCAGTTTAACAAGGTGACAAGAAATGAAACACTGGTCCTGGCAGACATCTTCATCTGAATGTTTCTTTATTGTTCTCTTCTATTATTTTAGTATATTAATTATTTATTTGCTGTGACCATCTGCTGCTTGAACTCCTTTCCACATGAGTGCTAGTAATACAGCTGAGAACGATGGCCCAGATTTCCTGTAACATCTGAGGCAACAGCCTTATTTGCTCTTAGCAATCCGTCCCAGCTCTTTTATGTCTTGTATTGCTCTGGTAAAATAAAAGCTGAGCTCTGAAATACAAGTATTCGCTAAAACAGATTTGTCAGGAGAGGTACAGGTAGAATTTTTGCATTTGTAATTAATTAAATTGATTCCTAATGAAAACTAAAGACAGTGTCTGGGTTATAAAAGAAAAAAAAAAGCCCTGTAACTTTTTATAAAGCATTGAAAGAAGGAGTCCAGTGGGGAAATAAAAAAATAATTAAGGGCGAGAGGGTGGGGTAAAAATAAAAAAACTACTTGGTGCCTGCACGGAGCTGCGTCCCACTCCTGGGCCCCGCTGACAACTGGCTACGTCACAACACAGCTAACGGATGCCCAGCTCCGCCAGTCAGTGACTAGGGGGGACACCGCCGCAGTCGCTGATTGGCTGAGTGGGCTTAACCTCACTAGTCTGTGACGTACCCGGAACCGGGTAAAAAAGACAGGCAGCGGGTCCGGGAGCTCCATGATGCTGCTCAGTGTGGGCCCCGGCAATGGTGAGCATGGTGTGTTTTTTATTTTCCGCCCACCCCCTGCACATAATTTTTTTTTTTAAGTTAGACATCAAACTGAGAAACCGCATGCTTATTGAAATTTTTTCTTTATAACAGTCTCCATTCTTGCCATCGATACAGTATTTCTGTTCAGAATCATGTATCAGTCCGACTACTGCTTTTAGAGCAGAGTGGTGGTCGGTAACTTAGACAACCAGCTGTCAACAATGGGAGGGAAGAACAGCATATCAGGAGAAAGAGACAAGTTTGCTAAATGAATGTATTTGCAAAAATGTTAACAAGTTTAACTATAATAGTTTAGATGGGAAAACCACTTTAAATACACGTGAATGTACCATATAATCAGTGTGGTTATTTTAAGCAATCACATTGTCGTACCTTGAAAAATAAGAGAATGTAGATGCCACGGGAGCAAATGTTCCCTCATGACAGACCAATGCGCTCTTATATAAAATGTTTGATAGGTAAAGGGAGTAGTTTGGCATCTTTTGGCTGCACCAAATAAACTGTAAATATTCACAATTTTTAGTCATTTCATTATATTTAAAAAAAAAAAGTCTCTAAAAACAGAAATTTAAATTTTTTAGCATAGAAGGTGAATTTATGAGATCACTTCATAAAACATAGACTAAGATCCCAAGATAAAGTAGTGCTACATTACTAAAGAAGGGGAAAGCTGAAAGTTGTCTACAGGTGGACTACAATAGCTATTATATATTCCTTATATCAATACAATATGCGCCCTTGTTCAAAAGAACTTGATTAATTTATGTGGCCACTACCCAGAAACCCAGGTATCCGGATCCGTTCTGCTCATGCTATGGGGTGACCAGTTGGACTATGACTAGAAGCAGTGTACAGGAGAACACTACCAGCACCCTTACCACTGCAAGACACAGGCCGCATAGTGAGAATACTTTTCCTATATCACCATTGAGGTAGCACTTTTTGGAAAAATCTTTTCTCTATAACCATATTTAGCAATTAATCTTCATTTCATTAGAAGATGTGTCAACCCCTAAACAAGTGTACCGAGCCTATTACACAGCTCGATCATTGTGAGACCAAGGCTCCACAGGGATCGCTAGCCATGTTCATGTAGCCTTATTCTTTAATCCACCATTACCATAAATCGAATTAATCGGAGAGATGTACGGTCGATGGAAGATTATCTTTTGACATGCTTAAAGACCCTAATCAGCCAATGAACAAGTGTTTACTCCCTCATTAGGTGATCAATCGCTCTGTTACACGGCATATACCAAGCGACTACATTTTGGAGTGTTTTATGTACATAGTAATTTTTTTTAATGTCATATGCATGTGCAGGGTGCATATATCACCAGAGCACTCGGCCACTGAACAACAGTTCAGATGAAGAACGCTATATTTGTACACGGCAGGGAGTCAGGAGCTGATAGGCTTCTCTTTAAACCTCTCTATGCCTGTGTCTGTGAGCTCAGAGTTGCTTATGAAGATGTCAGAGAGGAGATCCCTTCCTGTGTCCACAAAGGGAGTGCGGAAGAGGGACCAATGCATTATCAGAGTGGACATAGACAAACACATTTTAGATGTCCAGAGCGGGTCAGTATGAGAAAAAACAGGCAAGACATACAGGTTATATGTGTATATTAGACATAGGGTGGTATTGGGAAGAGGGATTGTTTAGAGTATTGATTTAGTTACCCACATAACCCCTTTAATGCATTAGTTGTGCTGAATAGTGGATTGAAGGATCCATCTTTACCTTTGGACAAGAAATGACAATGACCTAGTTTGTGGCGTGCCAGCAACCTGTCCCTGCATATTGTGTGTCATGTCAGAGAAAAGCATTGATGCTGAAGTGTTTATGGTCCCATGAGGAATCATGACTAAGGATTTCTGGGAAACTGGAGCAATATATTTATAGCAAAGTATGCAAGAGGATTAATATTTCTTTTATCCAAAACTAATTGAAACATGGACATAAGTGATTGTTAAAGGTGTGTTATCCAGGATTAGAAAAACATAGCTGCTTTCTTCTAAAAACAGTGCCACTCAACAGTATCATCAGGCTATATTTGGTATTGTAACAACGCCTCCATTCACATCAATAGAATTGAGCTGCAATACCACAGAGTGAGGCTCTTCCTAGGATAAAGCCTCTATGGTTTTCGAATTCTGGATAACACATGTTAGCTGTGGTATGGGTGTGTGTTGCTTTCCATAAATCATTGCTACAGTTCCTTTCACACAGGTGGTTGTCACTCCCAAACAACATTACATTTATACCTGGTCGACCTGCTGCTGGGACGCACAAACAGGAGAAATTAGGAACCTTTGTAACCACATCCTCTCATCTCCTCATATGTCACTATGAAAAGAAAGAAATACTGGATTTTTCTTAGTGCTATCTGTCTGCGTTAAGGATCCGCTTCTGTCAGCAATGAGTTCTAGATATGGTAGCACATATTGCAAATTTACTTTAAGGGTGCCTTCACACATGCCGTATGAGTTCCGTATCGGTGAAAGCCACTGTGAGACTGTGTACTGTCATGGCCTATGGACTCTACATTCTCACAGTGAATTTTCATTTGGCTTACTTAGTCACTGTTGTGGAATTTTTTTTGCAGAAATCAATAGTCCAGGCGATTTTAAGAAACTTTGTAATTGGTTTTATTAGCCGAAAAATGAATTTTTATCATGAAAAAGCAGTTTGAAGCTCTTCCCCTGTCTTCATTGTTCTCCAATGGAGAGAGGAATAAGAGACACCAAAACAGGACAACAAATTACCCTCTGTCCTCTCTCCTTTGATGTCACCACTGACCTATCTGACCTCTGAATAGCACTCTGAAAAGCTCCTCTGCTGAGTAATCCTTTGTTCTGTTTTCTGCTGCTGACATTTCTCCTCCTCCGTCTCTCTCCCCCCCCCCCCCCCCCCTACTTATAGAACAGACAGGACTCGTCTGATTTGATCGTTCCTGATTCTGAGCAGTGGATGACAGAAAGGAGAGGGAAGGGGGGGGGGGCCTGGGAAAAGTCTTTTTAAATGCAAATAATGGCATATTTGCCTAATAAACCCATTTACAAAGTTTCTTAAAATCGCCTGGACTATTGATTTCTGCAAAAGAAAATTTCACAACAGTGACTCTTTAACTTAGCATCTGCCAGGCTAACAAGTGAATACATTACCTATCCATGCTGCTGTCCCACTCAGCAAGTCAGTGACTGCGGCGGGACAGCACACTGGCTGAGCGGAACATCCTTCACCCGGGAACCAAAGAAGCAAGCTGGAGCGTGGACAGGTAGATGAAGCGCGCAAGCAGATGCTAAGTTAAGTAGGCTTTAGGTAACAGTACAGAGTATCACAGCGGAACTCGCAGCATGAAATCCGCAACAATTATGGTACATGTGAAGGCACCCTAAAACATAAAAGATGCTGGCTCCAGAATTTTTTTTTTTCTCCATGCCAACCTGTGGACAACTAAGTGAATAATAAATGCTTTAGTACCCTTTAGGGTGATCATGCATTTTCCTTTAAAGGGGTTATCCAGCGCTACAAAAACATGGCCGCATTCTGACAGAGACAGCATGACTCTTGTGGTTTGCAATTAAGCTCGATTCACTTCAATGGAAATGAGTTGCGTAACCCCACCCAAACTGGAGACAAGAGAGGGGCTGTCTCTGGAAGAAAGTGGCCATTTTTGTGTAGCACTGGATAACCCCTTTAAGCTTAATTCACTTCAATAGAACTAAGCTGCATAACCACACCCAAACCACAAGAGTGGTGCGGTTTCTGGAAGAAAGCAGCTGTGTTTAGCTGTATGTAAAGTATATGCACATCATGTGCACTCATGCATCATTGTATATCTGATGCATTAGGGTGACTTTACCAACTTGAGGGTCCAAGGCATTAAAAAGGTTAAGGAGAGACCTTTAGGATTTGCATTCTTTAAACCACCCTATCTGGCCTCAGTCATAAACAAGACTTGATCCTTAACCGTTAAGTCTATCCATGTGATTTGGTTTGCATAGCTTTCATATAGTGTTGGCATGGCCCCCCCCCCTTTTTGGCTGGGTTCACACTGCATTTTTGTGCCATTTTTGTACATTTAACGGAAACAAAAACACAGCCTAGTTGCATTACAACTCTCCATATTTATTAATAATAATTCTTTAATTTGTATAGCCACCAACTAATTCTGCAGCACTTTACATAGTTTGTCAATTCTGGATATTTAATCGTGCAACACTTATCCACATTTGGCTTTGTCAATGATATTTAGGATTTTCTCTGTCTAGACACTAGCAAGATGTGCTGGATCCAGTCCTATAATTGTTGGAGCTTTAGCTGGTCAGGCCAAGAGGGTGTTTTCCGTCGAGCCCGATTGGCTGACCTCCCCAGTATTGTATCGTTGATCATAATTATTACAGTTGCATACGTTATATTTAATTTGCTTTTCTAGCTTAACCGGTTGAGAAGGTGGTTTCAAAATGTCTCTCCAATGCAGAACCTGATTCATTTAAAGAGCAAGTATCATTGATAACCACAGCTAGTGCACAAACCAGTTATTATTGTGCAAGTGCAGCCGGGAAAATCCAGACTTCTTGAATTACACCTCATTTTAGAAAAGAGTTAAAACCTCACAGAGAGCAGAATATCCAGTATACTTTTTCCCATGCTCCTTTGCCAACTCATAGGCTTATAGACTTTCTTTTTATGTAGTCCTAGTTAAGCTTATGTTAATGTTTTTCTTTCTATAATCCAACTAACCAAGGATCTTGCAGATAATTATATAGACATCTTGGGACTAATATGGAAGGATGTAAATTGTAATTGTATTCTTCAGTTTGACTTCACAAATACCATGCACAGCTAAATGAATACACCCCAACAGATTTGTCTGATAGCCTTTATTCTGGAATCACACTGAAGGTTTTGTGCCCAAACCAGGAGAGGATCCAACAGAAAAGAGAAGTACATGTACTCCCTTTTTATATTTTCTATCCTATTTGAATCCACTGGCTTTGGCACAAAAACTGCAGTGGTAGTTTTCCAAAAAACTTTCTGTGTGTGATTCCAGCATTAGTTTCCTATCCAAATCAACATTTTCAATGGGTTATCATGTTACAAAATACTCCCACAAATGCGGCCCATTGATTGCAAACAAGATTTGTTAATTTGCTCACACAAAAAAGTAATTTTGCTAACAAGTTTATTGAAGACCTTAGAAATTAGAGTCTGTTCACATGTAGCAAATGAAATCCGCTTCAGTACTTTGTACATTACAGTCTATGGGCCCTGCATTCTTGCAGCAGATTTTCATTCCTCTGCTAAAATGGCTTAGCTCAGTGATTGGACGAGCAGGCTGTCAGTGATCAGGGGCCTGGAAACTGAAGAAGGAGCGCATCGGGAGATTGGGGCCAGGGGCGGGAGTTGATGATGATGATGATGTAGCTCCTGTCACATAATTTTATTGTTGATGACTATTCAGCCTCCCTGATTGTATACTTAGTCTCTTAGTTTATTTAAAGATAAATAGAGATGTCGATTATTACAGGTTTTTACCAACAGGCAGAGAGCGCCCTCTAGCCGCCCATGTGATGCTGTGCTGATGCATCATGGGAATGATAGCAGATTTGAAAAGGAGAGTAACAGTCATGATGGTGGCTAATCTGAGGTCACATGACCCAGCAGTAGTAATGAAATGTGTGGATGCAGCAGAGCTGTGATGACACCACAGGAATAGTGGTGGTGAGTGTGCAATGTATAGACCGATAAAATTGCAGGAGTGCTTCTTCTTAATATGTCATATTAGGCAGAGTGGAGGAAATAAATGGTGTGTTTTCATCTTTTCAATTCTGTTCACAGAATTGTGAACTTTTCTAACTTGTCTAACTTTTTTTTTTTTTAGACTGTTGAACATGGATTTCCTCACCAACCTAGTGCCCTGGGCTTTAGTGACTCTCTTCGGCTCATGGCAATTGGAACCCGTTCTGGAGCTATCAAATTGTATCCTTTTGTAGGTTCAGTCATGTCAGTCGTCAGTATTTTATATATAATATATAGTGTGTGTATATATATGTATATGTGTGTGTGAAATATATATATAAATAAATAATTTGTCTTTGTTAAATTAGGGAAAATTTTTTATTTACTTTTCAATCTGCAATCTTTAAAAAATATTGCATGTATAGTATTCTTAATCCATGCTGACCACCAGAATTATCTTGTAACAGAAAGAACAGCCCTCTCTATTTGTGGGCAAGTGGAAACTAGACTATTTGGTGTAAGAAAAATCCACTTGTATGCCAATGAATGAGGATAATATGAGTAGGCAGATGGTAGAGATTGACGGATTGCGGCAAGGCAGTTGGTGACAGGATGGCAAGTGGATGGGCACTCTGTGGAGTCTGCAGGCAGTGTGGCATCCAGCGATGCTAGGTAATGACATTCTCTGCAAGACCACCAGAATTATCTCTGTCACTCACTTGTAGTGCTAAGCCATGTTCCCTTTCCTTTCTGGATTTTCGCACGGAAATTTGCAGTGAAAGACAGTAGCAGCAAGGGGGTTAAGGTTTATGCAAATCTCATCTGTGTGCTATGGAAGTTTTCTGCTGTGTTTCCACTATAAGGCTAGTAGATTCACACGTAACGTATCCGCAGCGCATTTCATGCTGCGAGTTCGCCGTGAAATCCCCTGCAGACACCTCCTGTCAGTGTCAATGTGATTACATACTTGCAGCGGGGTTGTCATCCCGCTGTGAGTATGTAAGTGCCACCCCCATTAACCCTCCACCGCCGGGAAGATACTTTACGACTATGTAATCAAATTGACACTGACAGGAGAGGTAACCGCAGCGGATTTCGCTGCAAACTCGCAGCGTGAAATCCGCATCCGATACATTATGTCTGAATCTAGCCTAAAGTGAGAATATACTTTAAGGAGTATAGCCCATTCATGTTTTTGAAAAGGATCTTGTTGATAAGCTTCAGTGTCCTTTTCCTGCTTCTCCTTTACCACTTTTAGGGCCCTATTACACGGAGCGATAATCAACCAATTATTGCTCCGTGTGAGGGTCCATTTACACAGAAAGATTATCTGACAGATTATCTGCCAAAGATTTGAAGCCAAAGCCAGAGCCAAAGAAAAGCCTGAGATTTTTCCTCTTTTCAAATCCATTCCTGGCTTTGGCTTCAAATCTTTGGCAGATAATCTGTCAGATAATCTTTCTGTGTAAATGGCCCATAATAGAGAGAACGAGAGAGTTCTGGTCTCTGCACTGAAAGACTGCAGCCGCTTAGCCAATCACTGGCCAAGACAGGCTGAGCAGCCAGGGCCTGTTTGTGTAGAGACTGGAACAGTAGGCAGAACTGCAGAGATCAGAGAAGGGTGGTAAGGTAAGTTAATACTTTATTATTCTACTCTTAGGGCAAGGGCTGCAGGGACATTACTAACCCTGATGTCTATTCACAAAGAGTACTATTCCAAACAGCTTCTCCTACTTGGTCCCAGAAATGTGGACCGTGAAGGCTACAGAAGCAATGAAAACTCCCTATCGCTTTCTTGGGACTAATCTGTTACTACACAACCCATGTTGAACTATTGCAAAGGAAAGTTACAAAATTGGCAGTTTTTTAAATACTGGCCCAGGCTATTTTTGCACTAACAGCTACATTGTAGATTACATTTTTTTTTCCTTAGCCATGTTTTTATTAGATATGGTTGTCCTGGAGTTGAGTTCATGAATTTACATGAACAGAATAATGCAGTAATAAAGATCAGCTTTGTTCCAAACCAGGTGAGATACTAACATTTAATTTGGCAAAACTTGCATGCTGCTTCCCTGCTGGAAGTGGTGGTCTCCTCCTTCATCTGTCACCCAGCAATACTCTGTTTTTATATGTAGATTCCTGTTATTAGAGTGCAAATGCATGCTAAAAGTAAGTAAATAGAATGATGGGGGTGGGGGCTTGCTGTGGTTACTGAGAGTGGAAAAATTGGAAGGAGCCTTGGTCTTTCTTTTAAAAATCTGTTAAAGGAGCGCAGTTTTTTTCACAACTTTTTATTTTGGTTGGTGTTTTTAGCTGAAGAGTTGATTCTAAGGGTCCTATTACATGGGCCAATCGAGGCCCGATGAATACTGTAAACGAGGGCCTATCTGCTAGATCGGCGCTCGTTTACTGGGCCTATTACTGAGCCTGATAATCATTTTAGCAAGGGCTGCACAGAAATTATTACCGATGTCCATGCAGTCCTTGCTTAAACAGTATACATTACCTGTCCATGCTCCACGGCTCCTCTTGCGGTCTGCTTCTTCCCAGGTCCCGCGCGCTGCAGCTTCAGAGTGGCCTGTCTGAGCTGTCTGTGACCTCCACGGCCAGTGATTGACTGTCAGCTCAGACAGGCCGCTATGAAGCTGCAGCACGTGGAGACCAGAAAGAAGTTGACAGCAAGAGGAGCCCTGGAACATGGACAGGTAATGTATACTGTTTGCAGAATCGTCAGCCGCTAGCCGCACATCACTATTACATGTAGTGATGCTCGGTTGGCGGCTGATGATTTTAGGTTTGGGCCTAAAGCAATGATCAGCCATTGATCACAGCGATCACGACAGCGACGGTCTGCTGCCCATCACTTTTTGTAATTGGAGTGGCGAAAGTAGATCGACGTTCTTTTCATTGGGCCACCCGGAGGATCTAATACACACCATTAACAACCACCCTTTGATATATATCCTTCAGCCAACCACAAATCCACTGAACTATCCATGGATTAAGGCCAGTTGTCACTAACTTCTCTGAGCTCTCTATGGGGAACTATATCACTTTGCTGCAGTCCCCATAGGCGATATCCACGACACCACCTTCATCCAGTACTGTGTGACAGTCACACAAATCAGATTAGTCAGACGTGATCTGCCCTTAGTTTTTATCTCTTTTATTACTACAGATGGCAAACCAACGGGCCTGTACACTGTCTAGTCTAGGTTTTCACTTCTAATCTAAGTTTAGACCAACTGGTTGGCTTACTTTATGGAAGAATTATATGGTATTATATGTAGGCTACATAGTTTCCCAATAATAACCCATTCCCCATTGTTGGATGACACACAGAAGTCTCAGGCATAATAAATGCAAGCTGTGTCAGCCAGTTTTTTTGGTGAAAATTATTCTGGAATTTTGCACTTTTATAACGGTTAAACTGCCCCACTGTTCTTGTTGCTTCAGTAGGAAATTAAATGGTTGCCTCCAGGAAAATGTGGAAGTTCTATTCTACACTGGGTCAACAACTTTATAAATCCTGTCTATCCTACAGTATTGAGTTACAGTTGCATGGCAGTAATAAACCTAATCTCATCTTTAATATATGAATATAATTTCTTGCTGTTCACCTTTTTGCTCATATTGTTTTTTCTCATCATATGACATTAGTGCCAACTTATCACACTGCTGGATGACAATAGCCTTCACTTGTGGTCACTAAGGCATCAGGATGGGGTGTCCGAACTGCAGGAAGAGAAGAAGTTCACTCTTCGAGGACCGCCTGGGTGTGTAAAGAAGATATCTTTTGTTCCCGTCATTTTCATTAATGTGTTTTTTGGTTTGTTTGTTTTCTGTAGATATTTGATGTGTTCTGTGAAAGATTAAAGTTTTCTGCCTTTCAAAATTACCACCTCACACCTGTCTCAGACCTCACACTGTAGGTTTTCTACTATGGGACCTAAACCCACTTTATTATTTACAGGCTCTAAAGCCCCTATTACACGGGGCGATTCAGAAGAGCAAACGAGTGCCGACCTGTCAGATCAATGCTCACATGCTCCTCGTTCCCCTCTCGCTGCTGGCACAAGCGGATAAGAGTCGGGGGGCTGCCCGGGCGATTGCTAGATCGTCTGGGCAGCCGATAGAAGATGGCGGCGGTCTGCTGCCACCACGCCTATTACATGGAGCGACTGCAGCATATAGTTTATTTTTCAGCATGTTGAAAGACAGTGATCAACCAGCATCGGCTAATAATTGCTTTGTTTAATAGGGGCTTGAGTGGTCACAGATAACTGATGAATCCTCTGAATAGCACATACATGGAGAGTGCATTGTGCTCAGTGTCCAGGTTACAAATTAGAGTACAGTATAAGAATAGCTGCTACAATATCAGTGTAATGTAAGTAATACATTGTAGTAACTAGTATGTCTGTCACTAGTTTATGCTGCTCTCAGAATAGGCAGCATAAACTAATGAGAGAGTCAATATTAGATATCTTCTGCCAGTGAGAGTCTGACCTCTGTGCCATACCCTTGTGCTACTTATTCTTGACTGGTATACAGTGTGTGTTTGCCAGTCATGGGCAAGTTTAGACTAGCATTGAAAACTGGTTTGTCCTGTTCAAGTATGAGATGACCATAGAGAAATTAGATTGTTCTATCCTGAATGTGACAGTACAAGTATAAGAATTAAAGGAGAATTCCGGGCAGGGGGCTTTTTTGCAAAAGTGCCGGGGAGGGGGTGAAAGCAATAAAGTGCACTTCTGTGGCTCTAGCGCCAATGCCATATACTGCAGTGTCTCCCGATGCTTTTTGGTTAGAGAGAGGACCTGGGATGTGATATTCCAGGCCCACTCAGCCAGGTAGTGGCCAAGATGGGACCACGCTACAGACAATGACTGGCTGAGCAGGCTTGGAACGTCACATCCCAGCTCCTCTCTAACCAGATATCGACTAGGGGACTTAAGCTGTGGTATATGGGCATTAGCGCTTGAGCTGGGGAGGCTAGTGCACATTATTTCTTTCATTCACCCCCCTTTCTGGCACTTTAGCAAAAGGCTCATTTCACATTGCATTTATGCTGTCTGAGGTATCCATTGGCACTCTGCCAAGAATAGCATATTTATCTGTAATGTTGGGGCCATTTCATTGACCTGAGCATTTGGGCTGCTTTTTTGTTGGTATATGCTAATTTATCAGGGCTTAACAGGAGTCCTTGTTAAAATAATCATATATCAGCACAAAGCAGCCTGAATGGAATTTGTTTAGGCCATTAAAGTGAATGGAGCCCTTTTATTTTATGCTCTTATCTGGGGACCATATATCAAAGGGGTTATCCAGTGCAACAAAAACATGGCCACTTCCTTTCATAGACAACACGACTCTTGTCTCCAGTTCAGGTGCAGTTTGCAATTAAGCTCTATTCCCTTCAATGGAACTGAGGAGCAAAACCCCACCCAAGCTGGAGACGAGAGTGGTGTTTTCTCTATAAGAAAGTGGCCATGTTTTTGTAGCGCTGGATAACCCTTTTAAATTGTTTTTAGGAAAAGGTAGATGGAAAAAGTGCCTGTTCTGTCCTCTCCAGGCATTGATCTGGTATTTCTGTGCTTTCAGGTTCAGTGCACTCCCAAAGGCAGTTCAAAAAATAGACCCATGACAGCATCCCCTAGCTTTTGTGTAGCAGAGTGTGTATATGACCTTTTCAAAAAAGTATTTTTCTTAGTTCAGAAGAAAAGACAGATTCTCTTATAAGTGTTACTGTCTTTTGGAGTAACTGATGACGTGTCATCAGACATGTCAAACGGTGTTGATCATATCGGGTCTAACTCCTGACACCCACTGTAATCCTGATATACAGGAGGGGAGCACAACATCACGTGTCTCTCACAAGCTGTCAGTCAAATCTGATTTGCCTGCTTCATTACAGTCAATGGAGCATTAGGTCTCCTTACATGGAGCGATTTTTTAACGATTAACGACTAATGATAAACGATCACAAACAAGATTGTTTATCGTTAACTTTAAATCGTTCACCATATTACACAGAACGATAATTGTTAGTTATGATAGTTACTACGGTCATTATTACGTTCGCTACTATGATCGTTAATTGTTTAGCTGGGATCAGAAGGAATAAACAATGTGCAAATACACTGAACGATTAGTGAACAAATGCGTAATTTGAGCGAACGAATGTGGAATTACAGCGAACGATTAACGATAATTTTAGGTTCAGATCTAGATCAACAACATACAAACGAATTTTCAATCGTTGCCTGAAATTACACAGAATCACACGATAATCATCCCGTGTAATAGGGCCATAAGAGTTGGATGTTGTGGCAGCCCAGGGAGGGGAGTGAACTGCTGTGCAACTCCCCCACAGCTGTATTTTAGGAATGCAATAGGCCTTTTGACTAGTTCAGTGACATTAACACCTTTTTATAAAGCTTGAGGGTACAAACCCACTTGACGTATTTGCTGTGTGAATCAGTCTTAAAAATAAGCAGGCAAAACGCAGGTTGGCTTTATACAATTGTTCTGCGTTAAAATACGCAATTGCGTATTTTTGAAGCGTGAAGCTTGTTAGCAAAGCATCAGTTGTTAAAATACGCAATTGCGTATTTTTGAAGCGTGAAGCTACATGCGTTTTTCGCACAGGTTGTTAACAACTGATGCTTTGCTAACAACAAGCTTCACGCTTCAAAAATACACAATTGCGTATTTTAACGCAGAACAATCATGTAAAGGCAACCTGCGTTTTGCCTGCTTATTTTTAAGACTGATTCACGCAGCAAATAACGTCAAGTGGGTTTGTACCCTAATAGAGGTTGTTGAAGTTTTTTTTTTTTTCTTTTTACTTAGGACCTTATTGCACCAACAGATGTCTGACAAATTATCTGACAGATTTTTTCACCCAAAGCCAGGAACAGACTATAAACAGAGATGAGGTCATAAAAGAAAGACTGAGATTTCTCCTCTTTTCAAGCCCATTCCTGGCTTTTGCTGAAAAAAATCTGTCACACATCTGTTGGTGTAATAGGGCCCTTAGTCTTGGTAAATGTGGATACATATCCATATCCATAGCTAGACTTTTTTTTATGATAGCAATAAGATTGAAAATTCTGTTACATTTTACAATAATCAGATTGCAGCCTGTACTGTTTACTGTAGCATCTTCTTTCATGCTGCCATTGTTAGAACATTGTTTTTTATTCTGTACAACCTAATTTTTCTAAAAGTATTGGCATTCCTATGTTAACAGGGCACCCCCTAGTGTAACACAAATTAAGGTGGTCCTTGCACACTCATCTGGAGAATGGCTGTATGTGGGCACAGAAGGAGGCAGTGTTTTCACTCTAAAACTACCATCCCTGCAAGTCTTAGAGGAAAAAACGGTTGGGCATGAAATGGCCTTACGTGGGTAAGCAACATTGCACACTTCTACTGTGTATTTACACCTAGGGGTGAGGATTGTTACAGCATTTCTCTTTTTACCTACAGTCTTCCAGACGAGTATGCTAGCAGACGTCCCTTTGAGTCAGTGGAAGCTTTGCAAGAGCATCCAAAGAACCCAGACCGAATCCTGATTGGCTACAGTCGTGGACTTATGATGGTGTGGGATGTTACAGCTGGCCGCAGTGTGCGACACTTCCTTGGCACTCAGGTATCTGCTGGAGGGTTAATATGCATAGTGTGCACATCAAATGTCCCTGAGGGGTGATAGCACCTTATTTCTGTTGTCTTTAATTTTCTTTTAGCAAGTAGAAAATATTTTCTGGTGCCGAGATGGACAGCAAATCGTAAGCTGTCACAATGATGGTGGTTACAGTCAGTGGGAGGCAAGTGGTGAAATTATACAACAGTCTCCCATGGAGAATAAAGTGCCATATGGTAAGTCATTGTAAAAAGATGGATATCTGTGAACAACAGGAGTAGTTGTTGTCATTAAGGTCTAATTTTCCTTATAGGTCCCTTCCGCTGTAAAGCAATCTCTAAAATAACATGGTTGTCATCGCACAGAGGGTGAGTAAAATATTTTATAGCTAAAATTGTCATTAATGTTCTGGCTTTGCAATCTTGGTTATGCAAGTAAATTGCTTTATGTTTATTTCAGGTCACCATATATTGTGTTTCAAGGTGGCATGCCAATGGCAAGTTATGGCGATAGACACAGCATTTCTGTAGTCCATGGTAGCCAACAAACAGCCTTTGACTTCACTTCTAGAATAATTGACCATTTGGTGATTTGCAGCTCTGATCCCTCAGCTGGTAAGTAAAGGTGGTGATGGTGTTTTTGGTGGTAAAAAAAGAGAGGAGATTTTACCATCCCATCAAACACTGACTACACTGGAAAGAAGAAAAGGGCATGGGGAAACAGGAAGCACATTGCTGGTTTGGAACTTTTGGTTGCTAAGTAGCCCTGATATACCCTAACGATTGCCTGTTATGTGGGGCTCATTGTGATCTTGTCTCTAAAACATTGCAGCTGCACTTACT
The DNA here is from genome assembly GCF_027789765.1 of Dendropsophus ebraccatus. Lineage (NCBI taxonomy): Eukaryota > Metazoa > Chordata > Amphibia > Anura > Hylidae > Dendropsophus > Dendropsophus ebraccatus. The sequence goes on along the minus strand of NC_091467.1, from coordinate 37,233,193 downwards.
TACCTCCTCCACTAGAGGGCTCTACCATTCTCCATTTTTCTGACATTTGTGATAACCATTAACATAATATAAAGAGCTGTCATTTTTGTGACCATGAGGCCTATCAAAGGTTGTGCTGTTGCTGCAGTACTACTTCAAGAGAACTGAGGTGCCCCCCTGCTCCACAGCCTGCCCCCCCCCCCCATTCACCTGGATGTTCCTATTCATCTGTAGAGAAGGTTAATCCTGAGACACGAGATGTCCTCCTAGTGATCAAACAATGACAGTCCACTCTCACCACTAGAATCAATTAAATTAAAGTGGACACCTCTCTGATATGCTAAGACACTCAACAGACCAGAGTCACAGTAAATTGGAAGATGAAGATACACTACTTTGTATCTCCTTGCTGGAGCCTATGGATTTTATTTAAAAACTCTGTCACCACCTGGAGGGCTGAGAGATTCATCCTCTGTGCAAGATGCAATTTCCTTGTTAAAGAATTCTGGTTACTAGATGGTTACCCTGCCAAATTGTATAAATCTTTTTCATCCTATCTGGGGCCTATACTTTGTAAGCCGTGCCAGACTATACAATTGTTCATTGTTGCTTACAGGTTGAAATTAATACTCTTAGTGAGAACCTTCACTAATATTTTAAGAAAGTCATTTTGAAAATGGTTACCCTGATTAGACTGGATTTATTCCCAGTAATTACTGTCCTTAGTTGGTTATAGTGCAATTTTAAGGGAATCCATCAATAGGTTTATGACTCCTTAAATGAGGGCAGCATAAACTAGTGACAGAAATACTTAACAGATTGGTGTATTACTAACATCATTTTGTTTGTTCAGCCATTCTCCTAATATGCAGGAGAATAGGATTCTTAACACTCCCCCCACCAGCTGTTGATTAATAGTTGCCTATACAAAGCATGGATAGATAACTGCCAATCAGCATCTAGTGGGCAGAGTTTTCTGCTTCTCATAAATATCCAGGACTACTGAGATCACGCACATAATGGAAAGGATTAGTTATTGTCTGTTGTTCAGAAGGATATCTCCAAATCAGCTTCATGAAACAGTGTTAGTGATACATCATTCTGTTCAGCTTTTCTGTCATTAGTTTATGCTGCTCCCACAACGCCACAGTTGGCCCCGCCAACTATTGGAACAAGCTGACTGAAAGGTCTAGACCCCACCCCCTTTACGTCGGCCAACCAATGGGTGTCAAGGGGCGTGGCCTCGCGGCAGCATCGTTGGCCACACTTAACACAATCTGCAGTTGATAAAAGGACACTTTTTACTTGAACAAGCAGCATGACGTATGATAGAAAATAAGGTATGAAAAACGCTAAATTTACCCTTTACACCTGTGTAGAGATGTCAGAATGCAGAAAGGGGGTGACAGTGTCACTTTAAGGCACATACTATTCGGGGTCTGCAGAGACATGGCTTGGTGGGAGAAAATAAATAAATAAAAGTTAGTCTTTCTGCTGATGACAATACTGTACCTTGGTGATCCTGCTGTTTCACATGGAGCATTTCTGTGCCTCATATTTTAGGACCTATTCTCGGCTGAAAATTAACTGTGATAAGTCAAGCGTGTGCTTGGGAGGGGTGCTTAGGTATTTTCAAAAGCTAAGGGAAGAGAGTCTTGGATTCTCCACCTTACCACCGTTATTTCCATTGACTTAACTATTCCCTTTATTCTTTCTGAAGTTCCCAGGAAAAAAAAAATAAAAGTCCACTTGGAGGTCCATGTGGAAAGGGGTGAATGTCACTTTTCAGCACATTTCTACCCTCCCTATTGAAATATGTATCGTTTATTTAAGTCAGTGGGAGTGGGCATTTAGGCAGTGAGATGCCCTTGGATGTCTTGAATGCGGAAAATGAGTCTTTTTTTTTTTTCACATCTAAAACATTGTATATAGAGATGAGTGAACCTCGAGCATGCTTGAGTCGATCTGAACACGAACTTTCGGCATTTGATTAGCGGTGGCTGCTGAACTTGGATAAAGCCCTAAGGCTATGTGGAAATCATGGATATAGTCATTGGCTATATCCATGTTTTCCAGACAACCTTAGAGCTTTATCCAAGTTCAGCAGCCCCAGCTAATTAAATACCGAACGTTTGGGTTCGGATCGACTGGAACCCGAACCCGATTCGCTCATCTCTAATTGTATATTCTGTCCATGCACACATATTTTTTGCAAGAGAGGATGTCTGAGACTGGTTGTCTGACAACGTAATTGTTGATGGTGTGTTCCAGGAGATACATTGTACCTCTCCTGGGAATGCAATATTGTAAAAGAGGCTAAATGATGTGTGCCAGAGAGGTTTTACAGGAGTCGAGGTTAGATGTTCATTACAGGAAAATGGGAGCGTGGCAACTGTACTGGTTCAGTGAAATATGTTGGTGAAGGTCTGGATATTTTGGTGAAACTTGGTCTAGTATAATTTGAGGTTGCACATTCAGGAATGTTGAGCGCTTATGGAAACAAGAGAAAACCTGGTTAAAATGTGGCCACCCGTGTGTCCTCCAAAAGGGTTGGGTTGTTGTCATTGCCAACTGCATAATATTCAGATTAGTCAAGTCTTTATATAATGCAGTAACCTGGTAGAACCCTGGGAGTGTATCTGTCTGCACTGCAAGTTGGGCCAGACTCCCCTTATTATTCTGTTCTAATAGACCAACTCTTAGGTACTTATAGTGAGATGTCTATTCCAGTTTAAAAGGAACAGAGATTGCTAAAAGTGGGTGGGTAAGATTGCGCTGTATCCTCTGTGGGGCTTTTGGCGGTTGGAGCTCCACATAAAGTGATGCCATGTTCTGTCAATGTGCCATCATGTTATAAACTATACATATCCCTATGGGTGGGATCAAGCCACAACATTACTGTACATACAGCCCATATCCATGAGTGGCACTGTTTCTGGAAGAATGTAGCCATGTTTTTCTAAGATCCTACAACTCATTTTATTTATATGTATTTACTAATGTAAAAATTGTTTTTGCATCTAGATTACGATGACCCGCGTGCCCTGTTGGTTCTCGCAGAAGAAGAGCTTGTGGCCATAGATCTGCAGACGCCTGGTTGGCCAGTAATTCAGTGCCCTTACCTGGTTTCCTTACACTGCTCGGCAATCACTTGTTCTTACCATATCTCTTCTATTCCACTAAAGCTGTGGGAAAGGATAATCAGTGCAGGAAGAAAGCAGAACACGCATTACTCCAACATGGTAAGGAGAAGTTTGTATGGATTTGGCCACAAGTCTCCCAATACTCAACAGTAAATGTACATAGTCACCTGACATGTCATAAATCTGCAGCATTTGCCAATCTCCTCCTACTTTTCTCCTTAACATTTATGTATAACCTAATAACTGGGTGTCACAGACTAGACATACAGGCTCTCAATTAGCAAAGGCCATGGTACTAGTCAAAATTGTCTTCTGGTCTGAAATCATGATGTGATTCTATACGGTGAACAACAAAAGCTGCATCATTCTGCTATACGACCCCTTGCCCCAGATTTCATGTTAAAATATATAGCCAAAGAATCTGTAAATTTTTTTTTTCTTAGATCATGGGACCCTGTAGCCGATTACTTTGCTCAATGGTCCTATGCAAATGTTACAGTGGGAGATGTGAGGCCAATGGTGTTATATTTTAGTGCAGCTTAAAAGATGAAGTCAACTGAGGATCAGGTGTTTTCCTACCCCTTGGCTGATTGTTGACACTTATTCAAGATCTGTTCGTCCAGTATATGAGGCCTCTTAGTGTTCAGTAGGCTTCCTCTAGTAGCAACTGTGGCCTGTTTGTATTTTTATATTTAAGCATCCAAAAAATAAGCACTTTTGTTAATTGTTAAATATCCTCTCATTACAGCCATGGCCAGTTGATGGTGGTGTGAACTTGGCTGAAGCTCCAAGACAAAGGGATTTGCTGTTAACTGGGTCAGTGTCTTCTCACCCCCCCTCCCCCCTTTAGTCTATCACCTTATAGTTTCACATTTATTACACTGTATTATTTTCAGAATGCACTGAAGCTAGCCATACATTTTAGATACAAGTAGGTTGCTGGTTCAACAAACAATCCTCTGATGAACAGTCTTTTCATAGACACAGCCATACACATTTTAGTCCATTTTGGCTGTTAGGCTGTTAAGCTGTTTAAAGGGGTACTCCAGTGTCAAATCAACTGGTTTCAGAAAGTTATATAGACTTGTTATTTACAAATCTCAAGTCTTCCCATACTTATCAGCTGCTGTATGTCTTGCAGGAAATGTTTTCTTTTCAGTCTGACACAGTCCTATCTGCTGACATCTCTGGCCGAGATAGGAACTGTCCAGAGCAGAAGAGGTTTTCTATGGGGATTTGCTGCTGCATTGGACAGTTCCTGCCTCAGACAGATGTATGGGAAGACTTAAGATTTTTAAATAGAAGTAAATTACAGACCTATATAACTTTCTAAAACCAGTTGATTTGAAAGAATTTTTTTTTGCTGGAGTACCCCTTTAAACCGCTTAATAGCCTAACAGCCAAACTGGACTAAAATGTGTATGACTGTGTCTATGAAAAGACACAGTCATACACATACACAGAAGAGGATTGTTTGTCCAACCAGAAACCTAGGAAGCCTGTTGGGATTTCCTGATGCCCATTGTTCAGGCAGCACAAAACTCTGTTAATGCAGATATTTACTGTAGTTTTTTTTTTTTTTTTTTCCAAATTTAACCCCAGTGCTGTAAGACAACAATGCCAACCCCGGAGCTGCTGTAATAATCTTGGCTTTGCTGCCTGTATATACTGTAGATTAGATAAATCATCTCAGAAAAGTGTAATTATTTTGCAAAAAACATTTGAACAATACACAAAATTCCAATGCTCAAACATGGAGCGTCAAAGTAATAACAAAGGCAAAACAAAGAAGGCAGTATTGATCCGTAGGCATGATACAGGAGGGTACAATAGCTCTGTGTATATTACCAACAGAGGGCATGTACATAGCAAAGTTGACAACTCTGGCAACCAGCCTACACAAAAACACGAAAAGTTCAAGCAAACACAACTGACCCCAGCGCTCTCTCATGCAGACATGAGATATGTATGCTGTACTCAGTCCCTGCAGAAGCCAAAAACAGGCTCAGCTAACCATGGTGACCAAATTTTTGGGGGCAATGTCTTTGCATATATAGGGATTTATAGAGGGGGATATAACTATTAACTAGCGTTAATAGAGTGAGGGGGCCTTGGTAGATTTCCATGCCATTATTCCTAATGGTGTGTTTACACAGATATTATCTGACAGATATCTGACCGATTTTTGAAACCAAAGCCAGGAACAGACTATAAACAGAACAGGTCTTAACCCCTTAAGGACAGAGCCTGAAATGGCCTTAAGGACAGAGACAAATTTTATGAATATGACCTGTGTCACTTTAGTCATTAATAACTTCGGGATGCTTTTACCTATCCGGCTGATTCTGAGATTGTTTTCTCGTGACATATTGTACTTCACATTTCTGGTAAAATGGAGTCGATACTCATAACAAATCTTTATGAAAAACACCAAAATAACGTGAAAAATTGTGAAAAAATGCATTTTTCCAACTTTGAAACCTTCCTGCTTATACAGAAAATGGTTATGCCACATAAATTATATATTAAATAGCATTAGCAACATGTCTACTTTATGGTGGCAGCATTTATTAAACTATATTTCATTTTTTTTTTAGACAATAGAAAGCTTAAATCATTAGCAGCAATTTTCCAAATTTTCTGTAAAATTTCAAAATCAGATATTTTCAGGGACCTGTTCAGGTTGAAAGTGTATTTGAGGGGCCTGTATGTTATAAAGCCCCACAAAGCACCCCATTTCAGAAACTGCACCCCCCAAACTCTGCAAAAGCACATCCAGAAAGTGTTTTAACCCTTTAGGGGAGTCACAGAAATAAAAGCCAAGTGTGTAAGAAATGTGAAAATTTTTATTTTCTGTGCAGAGATTTTATTGTAATCCAATATCTTTCATAATGATAAACCTATTACCAGAGAAATGCACCCCAATATTGATTGCCCCGTTTCTGCAGTTTATAGAAATACCCCATATGTGGCCCTATTGCGCTATTTGACGCAACCACAAGCCTCAGATATAAAGGAGCGCCCAGTGAATTTCAACGCCTCCGTTATATTTGGTTATTTTTGACCGTACCACTTCAGGTTGGCAGAGGCTCTGGGGTGCCAAAACATTAAAAACACCCCTAAAGGGACACCATTTAGAAAACTACCCCCCTTAAGGAGTGTAACAAGGGGTGCGGTGAGCATCTGGACCCCAAAGGGGCTTCACAGATTTTCAGAACAATGTGGTGTAAAAAAGGAAAAATTCTATTTTTTACACTAAAATGTTGTTCTAGCCTTCATTTTTCATTTTTACAAGGGGATAAAAGAAAAAAAACACACCAAACGTGTAGCGCAGTTTCTCCCGAGTACAGAAATACCCCACATGTGGACATAAAGTGCCAAGCGGGCGCAGGACGAGCCTCCAAAGGGAAGGAGCGCCAATTGTCCTTTGCAAGCTGGATTTTACTGGAATGGATTTCAAGGGTCATGTCGCATTTACAGACCCCTCGTGCTGCCAAGACACTGGAAACCCCCCACAAGTGACCCCATTTTGGAAACTACACCCCTCAAGGAATCTAACAAGGGGTGCAGTGAGCATATGGACCCAGTGGCGGATTAAATGTACCCTGGGCCCCGGGCTGTCCACCCAACCTGGGCCCCCCCACAGTCAATTCGCCCACATTATAATCTACTACTGCGCCCCCCCCCCCCACTGTCCCCAATAAACACTGCCTGCCTCCCCTCCCTGCTGGCCCCAATAAACATGATGTTTGGTCCCTTGCTGCTACCCCCAGTAAGCATTGCCCGCCCCACCTCCACTGCCCCCAATAAACATATTGCCACTTCACCTGGTCCCCTGATGTTGCCCCCCCCCCCCCCCCCCCAAGGTCACAGCAGCACAGAGGATGTCAGGAGGGGAGGGTGCTGATCTTATAGGAGAGGTCCGAGCAGCACAGAGGATGTCAGGAGAGGAGGGTGCTGATCTATAGGGGAGGTCCCAGCAGCACAGAGGATGTCAGGAGAGGAGGGTGCTAATCCTATAGGAGATAGTCCCCCTTTATAGATGGTCTCCCTCTTCCCCTCCCCCTTATAGATGGTCCCCCTTTCCCCCCTTATAGCTGGTCCCCCTCTTCCCTCTCCCCCCTTATAGCTGGTCCTCCTTTCCCCCCTTATAGATGGTCCCCCTCTCCCCCCTCCCTTATAGATGGTCCCCCTCTCCCCTCTCCCTTTATAGCTGGTCCCCCTTTCCCCCCTCCCTTTATAGCTGGTCCCCCTCTTTCCCCCCCTTATAGCTGGTCCTCCTCTCCGTCCTTATAGATGGTCCCCCTCTTTCCCCCCTTATAACTGGTCCTCCTCTCCGTCCTTATAGATGGTCCCCCTCTTTCCCACCCTTATAGGTGGTCCCCCTCTTTCCCCCCCTTATAGGTGGTCCCCCTCTTTCCCCCCCTTATAGATGGTCCCCCTCTTTACCCCCTTATAGATGGTCCCCCTCTTTACCCCCTTATAGATGGTCCCCCTCTTTACCCCCTTATAGATGGTCCCCCTCTTTACCCCCTTATAGATGGTCCCCCTCTTTCCCCCCTTATAGATGGTCCCCCCTCTTTCCCTCTTTATAGCTGGTCCCCCTCTTTCCTCCCTTATAGCTGGTCCCCCTCTTCCCTCTCCCCCCCTTATAGCTGGTCCTCCTTTCCCCCTTATAGCTGGTCCTCCTTTCCCCCTTATAGCTGGTCCCCCTCTTCCCTCTCCCCCCTTATAGCTGGTCCTCCTTTCCCCTTTATAGCTGGTCCCCCTCTTCCCTCTCCCCCCTTATAGCTGGTCCTCCTCTCCCCCCCTTATAGCTGGTCCTCCTTTCCCCCCTTATAGATGGTCCCCCTCTTTCCCCCCTTATAGATGGTCCCCCTCTTTCCCCCCTTATAGATGGTCCCCCTCTTTCCCCCCTTATAGATGGTCCCCCTCTTTCCCCCCTTATAGATGGTCCCCCTCTTTCCCCCCTTATAGATGGTCCCCCTCTTTCCCCCCTTATAGATGGTCCCCCTCTTTCCCCCCCTTATAGATGGTCCCCCTCTTTCCCCCCTTATAGATGGTCCCCCTCTTTCCCCCCTTATAGATGGTCCCCCTCTTTCCCCCCTTATAGATGGTCCCCCTCTTTCCCCCCTTATAGATGGTCCCCCTCTTTCCCCCCTTATAGATGGTCCCCCTCTTTCCCCCCTTATAGATGGTCCCCCTCTTTCCCCCCTTATAGATGGTCCCCCTCTTTCCCCCCTTATAGATGGTCCCCCTCTTCTCCCCTTATAGATGGTCCCCCTCTTTCCCCCCTTATAGATGGTCCCCCTCTTTCCCCCCTTATAGATGGTCCCCCTCTTTCCCCCCTTATAGATGGTCCCCCTCTTTCCCCCCTTATAGATGGTCCCCCTCTTTCCCCCCTTATAGATGGTCCCCCTCTTCTCCCCTTTATAGATGCCCCCCCCCCAGTCAGTAAATAACACAAAAATAACAAAATACAACTCACCTACCCTGCGTTCCCCCGTCGATCCTCTCTCCGTCTGATGCGCGGCTGCCGGGGGTGTCCCGTCCTCTCCCCGGCAGCGCGCGCATCACACAGCTCCTAGTGCCGCCTGGGCCCTGACTTCTGGTACGTGTGCTCCCAGTACCGGAAGTCAGGGCCCCAGACGGCACTAGGAGCTGTGTGATGTGCGCGCTGCTGGGGAGAGGACGGGACACCCCCGGCAGCCGCGCATCAGACGGAGGCAGCCGGAGACTCTTGTGACCGCAAGCGAAACAATACTTGCGGTCACAAGAGCCTGCAGTGGCGGGGGGAAGGGGGCCTCCCGGGCGGCATTATAATGTGGGCGGAACCTCGGGCCCCGGGCGGCCGCCCAAACCGCCTACATTATAATCCGCCATTGTATGGACCCCACTGGTGACGGGCACAAATGTGGAACAATGTGACGTGAAAGGGAAAATTTTCATTTTTTCACTTTCTCTGCACAAATGTGGCCGTCATCAAGGGGTCCATATCCTCACTGCACCCCTTGATAGATTCCTTGAGGGGTGTAGTTTCCAGAATGGGGTCACTTGTGGGGGGTTTCCAGTGTTTTGGCAGCACGAGGGCTCTGTAAATGTGACATGGCGTTCATCATCCATTCTGGCCAAATCCAGCCTCCAAAATCCAAATGGCGCTCCTTCCCTTCGGAGGCTTGCCCTGCACCCACACGGCGCTTTATGTCCACATGTGGGGTATTTACGGACTCAGGGGGAATTGCTCTACACATTTTGTGTGTTTTTTTTCTCTTTTAACCCCTTGTGAAAATGAAAAACTTAAGGCTAAACCAACATTATAGTGTAAAAAATTTAATATTTAATTTTCACGCCATATTGTTCCACATTTGTGCCCGTCACCAGTGGGGTCCATATGCTCACTACACCCCTTGTTACATTCCCTGAGGGGTGTAGTTTCCATAATGGAGTCAATTGTGGGGGGGTTCAACTGTCTTGGCAACACAGGGGCCTTTTAAATGCAACAAGGCCCTTGGAATCCATTCCAGCCAAATCCAGCCTTCAAAAACCAAATGGCGCTCCTTCCCTTTGGAGGCTTACCCTGCACCCACGTGGCGCTTTATGTCCACATGTCGGGTATTTCCATACTCAGGGGAAATTGCGCTACACATTTAGTGTTTTTTTTTTATCTTTTAAGCCCTTGTGAAAATGAAAAAATCAAGACAAGATCAATGATTTAGTGTAAAAATTAAACATTTTTTACACTAAATGTTGGTCTAGCCTTGATTTTTTTCCTTTTCCACAAGGGGTTAAAAAAGAAAGTGAACACAAAACGTTTAGGGTAGTTTCCCCTGAGTCCGAAAATACCCCACATGTGGACATAATGTGCCATATTGGCACAGGGCAAGCCACCAAAGGGACAGAGCGCCATTTAGAGGCTGGAATGGAGGATGGAGGCCATGTCGCATTTACAAAGCTCCTGTGCTGCCAGAACAGTAGAAACCCCCCACAAGTGACCCCATTCTGGAAACTACACCCCATAAGGAATCTAACAAGGGGTGCAGTGAGCATATGGACCCCACTGGTGATGGGCACTTACGTAGAACATGTGCCGAGAAAATAAAAAATACAATTTTTTTCATTTTCACGTCCCAAATGTGGCCGTCACCAGGGGGCCATATCCCCGCTGCCCCCCTTGTTAGATTCCTTATGGGGTGTAGTTTCCAGAATGGGGTCACTTGTGGGGGGTTTCTACTGTCCTGGCCGCACAGAGGCTTTGTAATTACATCATGGCCTCCTCTAATGGGAATGGCAGCCATACCTACTTAGCTGGGAAAAAGGGACAATTCTAATTTATTTGGGGGTATTAGGCCAATTATTAGTTTACAAGGTTGGAAATGACAGGTGTCCATCAAATTCAACCTGTGTTGATCCAGAGGAAGGCAAAAAACCCTCGTGAGGCAGACGACAGTAGCCTCATCACTGGGGAAAAATTCCTTCCCGACTCCATAATGGCGATCAGAATAATCCCTGGACTAACGTGACCCCTGAAATAGGAATAAGGGACAGAATTTAGATAATGTAGAACCCCAGTGACGTGTGGTGCACCTTGAAGCGATCCAGTATGCAGAGGCCGGGGTGATCAGGACAGGCGTCACACTGGAAAATGGTGTCCTTCCTGATCCCCCTGTTACGCCACACTCTGTACTTCTTCTGGGGTCTCCTGTTTTCCAGTGTGGGGGACGTCACCTGGAAAATGTTGTCCTGGTGCGATCCGGGGTCCTTCATATCCAGAAGCGCTGGGGCCGCTCCATGGCTGCTAAATATTAGGGCTTTATTACGGCTTCTGATATTTTTGGATTGTGCCGCAAGCTACAGTAGCTCGGGCAGCGAGGGACCAGAAGAGGGGGGCGCTGGTATAAATGTTATCCCCGTACAGGTGGTGACCTTTATCCAGCAGTGGGAAGATCAGTTCCTGGACGATCTCCCCACTAACTCCGAGGATGGGGGGGAGGGGGCATCTGGGGGCAGGATTCGGGTGTCCCTTCCTTCATACACTGTAATGGTACATGTACACTGCGGAATGGCGAAGGATAACCCTTTTTGCATTCCGCAGCTGGCACCCGCCGTCGGACTGATGCAGGCGTGCGTCTCCGCTCGTGTCACACTCCATTCTATGCACGGGCGGATTCCGCCCTCTGTCCAAAGAATGAACGTGTTCATTCTTTGGACGGACAACGGAATCCGCCCGTGCATAGAATAGAGTCTATGACACGGGCGGAGACGCGCGCCTGCATCAGTCCGCCGGCGGGTGCCAGCTGTGGAATGCACAAAGGGTTATCCTTCGCCATTCCGCAGTGTGCACGTACTCTAAATCTGTAAGTGTACCCTGAGGTACGCTCACAGAGTTTGTAGAATTTTACGCCATACCGTGATCTCTTATTGGGACGGTACTGGCGGAAAAGACGTGTCTGGGGGGCAGCGTACGCTACGCTACCCCCAGACACGTCACTTGATGATGATGATGATGATGAGGATGAATGGAGGAAAGAAGGATCCCCCCCATTCATTCTCACTGGCGTTTGAGGCAATAATAGCATATGCGTCCGACGCCGAAAACACCCTGGGGGCCATCTTTATACGGGGACTAGTATATGGGGTATGTAAATGTTTATTGTAAAACTTTATTTCATGTAGTGTAGTGTAATGTAGTGTTTTTTAAGTTTTTTTGACAGTAAGAAAATAATATCCCTACGCCAAGAAAGGAGCTGCTGATAAATGCCGCACTTATCAGCAGACAGTGGCGGTAGGATATAGGGGGGAAAAAACGCTCGTACGCCAAAAAGGAGGAGTTGCTGATCAGTGGCGCACTTACGTGCGATGCTGATCAGTACTCAGCGGCGTTAGGGCGCAAAAAAAGTAAAAAAAAAAAAAAAATGGGGAAAAAAAAAAAAAATAATCTTTTTAACCCAAAGCAACTGATCAGTGAATGATATTCACTGATCAGCCGCTAGGGGGCAGTAGAGAGAAGATTGACGGAGATTACCGAGGCCCCCCGAAAACGAAGACCCGAGTGTTTCCGAAGATTTCCGACGCTGGACGAACGAACCCGGAAGCGACGCGAAGAAGACGCGAGGACGGCGCGGACCGCAGATCTTCGCTCCGGACGGCCAGATCAGGTGAGTATGGTACAACTGCACCACACACACACCTGTTCTGCACCTCTCAGCAACACTGTTTTTTACAGTATGATCGCCGTGATGGGCCGGCCGGTACTGGCCGGCCTATCACGGCGATCGTGGGGGTGGCATCGGCGCCATCTTTGGTGGGGACACTTATGGCGATTGCTGCTATCTCGGACAGCACCAATCGCCATTGCTTTCCGGGCCACCGGGTCACCGATGACCCGGAAAGTGTTTTCAGCTGCTATATGCTGATCTGTATTGATCAGCATATAGCAGCGATCGTCGGCACGGGAGGGGTTAATCACCCCCCGTGCCGACGAGCAGAGATGGCCTGCTATACATTATAGCAGGCCATCCTCCCCGACCGCTGTGTGTGAACACACAGCGATCGGGGAAACATCGGGCGTACCTATACGCCCGTTTGCGTTAAAGCCCACCCTGCGGGGGCGTATAGGTACGCCCGATGTCGTTAAGGGGTTAAAGGAGTAGTGTGGCGGTAAGCAATTATTCACTAAATAACACACATTTCAAAGTTATACAACTTTATAATGTATGTTATGTTAGTGAATGGCCCCCTTCCCCGTGTTTCCCCCCACCCACGCTAGACCCGGAAGTGTAATTCTCTATACTCACCTGATTCGTGTCGACTCCCGTTCGACACGAATCAGGTGAGTATAGAGCACTACACTTCCGGGGTGGGGGGGGGAACACGTGGAAGGGGGCTATTCACTAACATAACACCGACCCACTAGACACCAGGGATATAAAGTATAAAGCCCTTCAATGCAGCTGTCAGATTTGACAGCTGCATTGAGGTGCTTAAAGGACAAGTGCCATGAAAAACTTTTTCACAGTAATTGAAGCACATTACAAAGTTATATAACTCTGTAATGTGCTTCAATCACCTATCTGCCTCCCTTCCCTGTCTTTTCCCCCCTCCACCCCCCAGCAGGAAGTGTCCTGACTCATACAGACCTGATTACTGTCGTCACCGTCACCAGGAAGCTCCTTCTTGTGAGTCATTAGCAGGAGGGCTGCTCTAGGTCCTGTCACACCAGCCTCCCCCTCCTTGTCAGGTGACTCTGCTTGCTTAGCTTATCTTCTCTAGTGACATGACTCCTTCACTGAGTCCACCCAGCAGGAGAGAGGGGATGAGGGGAGGGGGGAGCTGCCTAAGTGCTGGAGTCAGTCTGAGGGAAGATAAGCAAGTGAGATGTGACAAGTGATGGCTTGCAGTTGTTCAGCCAATCGGAGGTGAGCAAGCCTGTCACCTGACAAGGCAGGGGAGTGGGGGGGGGGCTGCTGTAACAGGAGAAGGAGCTGAGAGAAGAGCTTGGTGACGGTTACGACAGTAATTAGGTCTGTGTGAGTCAGGACACTTCCTGGTTGGGGGGTGGAGGGGGGAAAAGACAGGGAAGGGAGGCAGATAGGTGATTGAAGCACATTACAGAGTTATATAACTTAGTAATGTGCTTCAATTACTGGGAAAAAGTTTTGCATGGCACTTGTCCTTTAATTAGCCGGCGCGGCAACGGGACCCGCGCCGGCTAATAGAGGCGCTACCTGGCTGCAGATCACACCTGGGAGCTGCGCCGTTCAGAGAGGGGTCCCGGCGGGACCCCTCTCAGAACTCCCCCCGCGGCACCATGACGCACCAGGTACGTCATAGGTCGCTAAGGGGTTAAGGGAAAGGTTAAGATTTCTCCTCTTTTTCAAATCCATTCCTGGCTTTGGCTTCAAAAATCTGTCAGATAATCTGTGTGTAAACGCACCATAAGCCTCCTACCTGTTTTAATGGTAATTAATTTTTTAAACGTATATGGACAATCATTCTTTATTCAAAGGCATGAAGATGGCACTGTGCGTTTCTGGGATGCATCTGGGATTTGCCTTCAGCTGATGTACAAAATGAGCACAGTGGGAGTCTTCCAGACTGACATGGACCCTAATGAAAACCTGAACTCACAAGGAGAGGATGAATGGCCCCCATTGAGGAAAGTGAGTGGAATTCTCCCACTAAAAATGAGATGCCAAATAATTTTTTTTTTTATAAAATACATCTGTATTAATAAAAGACTTTTTGCTCCTGACAGGTTGGCAGTTTTGATCCGTACAGTGATGATCCCCGTCTGGGAATTCAGAAGATTTACCTTTGTAAATATAGTGGCTACTTGTCTATAGGTGGGACTGCTGGACAGGTGAGTTTCCTTTTTAATTTCTTATTAAAATGTTGGAAATGTATTAAGCCAGGCCCTTACCTTAGTCATAACATAAGGATCACAGTGTTTCATTGTGACATTGCCTTTAAAGGAGAAGTCCAGCAGAAATTTTTTATTAAAGTTTTGTGTTGCCCCCCAAAAGTTATACAAATTACCACTATACACTTATTACAGGAAATGCTTATAAAATGCTTTTGCCCATGCACTTACTAATGCATCAAGGCTTTACTTCCTGGATAAAATGGTGATGTCACGACTCCCAGAGCTGTGCGGGCTGTGGCTGCTGGAGAGGATGATGGCAGAGGGATGCTCAGTGTCCCTCCAGTGCCCTGTGTCCCTCAGTGTCCCCCTGCCATCATCCTCTCCAGCAGCCACAGCCCGCACAGCTCTGGGAGTCGGGTCGTGACATCACCATTTTATCCATGAAGTGAAGCCTTGATGCAGTAGTAAGTGCAGGGAAAAAAGCAGTTTATGTGCATTTCCTGTAATAGATGTATATTGGTCATTTGTATGACCTTTGCGGGGGCAATACAATACTTAAAAATAAAAATTTTCACCGGACTTCTCCTCAAATGACTGTTAACATGCATGCTATGCAACTTGCAACATGACACTTCAAAATTCAACTTTAATAGATTTAAGGTCACAAGTTGCTTGCAAGCTGACTGGCTAAAAAGGCCCATATGATTAAAGGAACGCTGACCAAAAACGCTTTAAAAAGATCCCAGCCATGCATCCCATAATCTTTTGCTTTGCCTTGGTCTTCTTTTGTCTTGTATTGCGGTCAGTACTGTTAAATATAAAAGGAAATCTTTGATAAATGTGTCAGGAGAGGATATTTTCCCCTTTCTACTCACGTTCCTGTGTCAGGCAGCAGAAGGGGTCTTTTCTGCCGCTTTCTCCTCACTAGGAGGAAAAGTGGGATCAAGAGAAAATAAATGCTGTGTTCTATGCCAGATTTCTACAAGACTTCTTATACAAGATTTCTTCCTGAACCTGCTTGGCACTCTGCATCCAGCTGTCAATCAAGCTAGAGAGGGTAGAGAGACATTCCAGCTTACAGCTATTTATATATCATTTTTATACAAAGGGATATATGGAAAGCATTGTATGTCTCTTTGACCTAACAGCTAACAGTGTCAGCAGTTTTAAAACGTGAATTACATCTGACAGGTTCACAAAAAAAAAAAACATTTGTTACATGATTTGTTACTCCGCATATTGATATTCTTCTTTTGTATCTGCTTTGCTCTTTTCCCTAAGGTCCTTGTTCTTGAGCTGAATGATGAGGCCTCACAGCACACGGTGGACCACACCCTGGTGGATCTTTTGCAGGAGCAGGAAGGATATCGTTGGAAAGGCCATGAGCGACTTCATGCACGACAAGACTCTGTGCGCTTTCCTCCTGGGTTCCAGCCTTTTGCCTTAGTACAATGCCAACCACCTGCTGCTGTCACTTCCTTGGTACTTCATTCTGAGTGGAGGTTATTAGCGTTTGGCACCAGTCATGGCTTTGGAGTATATGATTTTCAGCGAAAGTGTCAAGTAATGGTAAAGTAAGTGCCTCACAAGGAAAGCATGTTTTAAGGCTCAGCCAATTTTCCTCCTTCCATCAACAGAGCTACAGTATATGAGGCCTTGTTTTCTATATGGCCAAATTTACTTTTTTTAAAGCAACCCTCATTTTACTATAAAATCTGCTGCAAAACAAAATTGAAAAAACAAAACATAGTTCTGCAACTTTTTTAATATCTTTTACTGTGTGACATTAAATGTAATCTGTCAACTGCAATTCAGGTTCCAAACTGATGACTCCTTAGATAACTGTTAAGGAGACACCTGTAATCTTTCATATAGTGGTCTGTGCTTCAGAATGTAGAAAAAATGCTGTCATTCTCCAGTAAAAACAGTCAAAGAGGCTTTTCCAAGCTTCTGAAATACAGCAAGCTGGAATTGCACCCTCAATCACCCTCCCATCCCTGACCCTGCTTGAGACTCAGCTTCCAGCTGAAATAGGCATGGGAGAGGGAGTGAGGAGGTACTCCAGCTTGATGTACTTCAGGAGCTTGGGAAAGCCTCTTTGACTTTGCACCATAGAATAAAAGCATGAACAGCCTATGGTACTTTTTTATTTTTTTTTTTTAATTCAGAATTTTATAAAAATTTTTTAAATAAGAACAACAATTCAACGAAACCCCAGTCAGGCCACAAATCACATAAACAATATGAAGGCATAACAACAAACAGCAATTAAGCGCGGGTTACACTGCAAAGAAACAGGAGACGCAGAACTACATCTATGGTATAATAAAAAGGAGTGTAGGGACCGGGCTAACGCCCAAAACAACATGAGATGGGGGGAAGAAAAGGGGAAAGAAAGGAGAGGAAAAAGGGGGGGGGGGGGGTGAAGAGAGTGGGAACTAAGAAAAAGCCTGCCACATCACTGACTTAAGAGATTTGTATTATCCGTCTAGGTAAATTGGTCCCAATAGAACCAGGTGCAGAAGGAGCCTATGATAAACTTATTCCCCTGCTGACTCTTTCTTTTCTTCTACAGGTGCACACTACATGCCAGTGACCAGCTGGCCCTGGAGGGGCCTCTGTCTCGTGTGAAGTCACTGAAAAAATCTTTACGCCAATCTTTTAGACGCATTAGAAGGAGCCAAGTCAATAAGCGAAGGGATGGAGTTGCAACTAAAGTGAGGATGTTATACTGTGTACCTTTTATATTGTTGTGTTTTGTTTTTATTACACTATTAGTATACAAAATAGTATGTATTGTAGTATAGTAATATAGCATATAAAATACCTATATGTAATCTGATTAAATTCCCTAAAATAGTCAAAGCTCAGATTGTGAAGTTTTCTTACACTTCTAGATATGGCCAACTGTGGCATGCCTCTTTGGTAAAGGTTTGCTGTAAGAGGTGGGAACAATGGAAGAGTGAGAACCCCCTGGTATCAGATTTTTCCCCATGTTTTAGCAAGGCACTCAGAGCCTGAAGGGTCTTGACAATACAAAGTTCTGTAAGCAGTCATCATCGTCAGTGTGTGCTATAAAACCAGTGGAAATTGTTGTTTAGGAAGTAATCTATTAGATTTAATAACTAAAAAAACAAAGCTACTCGGGCTCTTTGAGTAAAAATGTTGGTACATTTTAGTTCAAATATTGCATCAGTACATAGAACTTCAGTATAATAACATTCTTCCAGTGTCCGAATAGATGTATCCACATGTAATGGGATAGTAGAGTGTAGACTTCATCAATATACCTTTTATTTGTTTCTTATCAGAAATTGCATTGTATTTTAACTTGTGGTTGTCAGGTGCAGGAGGCAAATGCTCGCTTAGAACAAGAAGCTCTGCATGAGATGGAGCTGGCCCCTGTACAACGTAAGATTGAGGCTCGATCGGCAGAAGATTCCTTCACTGGGTTTGTGCGCACACTGTATTTTGCGGACACCTTCATCCGTGACAGTAAGCTATATACACTATTCGAAATTGAAACTGTTCTGTAGTCGAGGAGGTTTTTTGTACAGAGAACAGGCTAAAATGCATGATGTAGTAAATGTGCGACAACATTAAAGGGGTAGTGCGGCGCTAAGAAATTATTCACAAAATAACACACATTACAAAGTTATACAACTTGTAATGTATGTTATCTTTGTGAATGGCCCCCTTCCTGTGTTTGTCGCCGCATGGTATAAAGGAAGAGGAAGGATCACATGAGCTCATGGTATCCCATAATGCCCTACAAACGGCTCTCCCAACCAATTAGGAGTCAGTATTGGGTTAATGTCTGAGCAACTCTAAAAGCGTATGCACATAACCTATGCCATTTTAGTGATAGCAGCTGAACACAATCTCTGTGAGAGACAGGGAGTATTGAACAACACAGATAGGGGAAGGACCACAATTCCAATACTTAAAAAGCACTGTAGGTGCAAAGTCTTCTCTTACTGTCAGTTCAGTGGGTATTCTGGCATTAGAAAAAAAAAAAAAAAGTTGCTGGGCAATACTTAACCCATCCCCTGCAGGTCCAGTGGTGGTGTGCCTTTTGGTCCTCCACCTCTCGTCTTTTGTCTTCCTGCTTTCAAGATGAAGGCTTGGAACAGGACCTGTCCGGGACACTGCTGTGGCCAATGATTGGCTGAATAGGGAGGTTCTGCACAAAGCTCTTCTCTAAAAAGCAGACAGAAGAGAAGACTTTTTACAATTTACACTTCTTGTGAGAAGGCATTGCAATCGGGGGCTTTGTGTGCACTCTAGGATACCAGTACTGTTTGCTACTTCCCAAAATTTGATTATTTCTTGACAGATTACAAAAAGCCATTGTTTTATCCTTTTTTCAGGTGTGCATTTTTTTTCCCCTAAAAAGGCATAGCTTATAAACGGCTTGGGGAAAAAGCCATTGCTGCCTCTGATACCTCTGTGTGTATAAACACTGGCAGGCATCTGCCACCAGAAAGTGATCATTTATGGACCCATTTTTATTTCAGAAAAGCTAGTGCTTTTCAACATGCTGTTAGTTACCAGATGCTAACCGTTTACCTGAAGTCATACATGTTGTCATCTTTTTCACACTAACTTTGCCCTAAAGCCAGCTCAGACGTCTTTAGATACAGTCCTAATTCATGTATTAGTGTTATACATGGCTTTTAGGGCTCTTAGACAGTGTTATATACAAGTTGCAAGGTAAAGTTTGGGTCCTTTTTGAAAAAGTTTGCCAAACAGAACTTATTGATTTCTACTTTATTTTGCCATGTGTACAGCATAACAATCAATGTAGCCATGCCTAACAAAGTAGACTTAAAGGAGTACTCCGTCGAAAATCTTTCAAATCAACTGGTTTTTAGCAAGTTATATAGATTTGTAATTTACTTCTTTTTAAAAACCTCAAGTCTTCCCATACTTACCAGCTGCTGTATGTCCTGCAGGAAGTGGTGGTTTCTTTTCAGTCTGACACATCGCTCTCTGCTGCCACCTCTGTCCTAGACAGGAATTGTGCAGGGAAGGAGAGGTTTTCTAAGGAGATTTGCTGCTGCTCTGGACAGTTCAAATAAATTTATTGATGTTAATATTTGCCTAATGGTAAGGCTCACAAATAGTATGTAGTATATAGTGTGTGTTTTAGGTTGGTTACCTTTAGCTTTTTCTCCCCCAGGCATCCGCCATAGTCCCTCATTGTGGGCTGGTACTAATGGTGGCACAGTGTATGCTTTTTCTTTGCGTGTTCCACCAACAGAGCGACGGATGGAGGAGGCAGTATCTGCATCACAAAGTAAGACATGATGTATAATTTTTTTTATTGAAAATTCGTTGCTGAAGGCTAAGATTGCTGGTAGGATTTTTGGAGGGTAGATACTATTAAAGAAAAAATTATCTTGTATTTTCTAACTTCATTTCATTCTAGTTAAAGAAATCCAACTTATGCACAGAGCACCAGTGGTGGGGATCCTAATTCTGGATGGTCACAGCATTCCCCTCCCAGAACCCCTTGAAGCTGCTCATGACCTTTCAAAAAGCCCAGAAATGCAAGGCAGCCACCAATTGCTAGTCATATCTGAAGAACAGTTCAAGGTAGGGATGTGGCTGGTTAGTGGATGGGATTAGGTTTTTACAATCTGTAATTTGACACATACCTTTTACAGGTATTCACGTTGCCAAAAGTAAGCAGTAAATTAAAATTGAAGTTGACAGCCACAGAAGGTTGCCGCGTGCGTAAGGCTGCAGTGTGCACATTTGGTAGCTGTCGAGCAGAAGACCATAGTGAAAATCACTTGACCGTTCTTACCAACCTAGGAGATGTCCAGGTAGTTTCACTACCCCACCTAAAGCCACAAGTGCGTTATGACTGCATCCGAAAGGAAGACGTGAGTGGAATAGCATCCTGTGTGTTCACCAGATCTGGTCAAGGTAGGTGGAAGCTTGCGTTCTGAAGGTTATAATTCCTTTTGATGCAGGGGGCGGGGGTGGCAGCCCTCCAGCTGTTCTCAAACTACAATTCCCATCATGCCTGGACAGCCAAAGCTTTGGTTTTGGCTATTTAAGCATCATGGGAATTGTAGTTTTGCAATAGCTGAAGGGCTGCATATTTGACAACTGTGCTTTAAAGAGTATTGTTGCCTTCAGTCATGTGTGAGAGAAAAAAAATATAGAGAGAGAGATATACAGTAGGGAAAATAAGTATTTAAAGGGGTTGTCCAGCGACAAATCTTTTTCTTTCAAATCAACTGATGTCAGAAAGTTATATAGATTTTGTAATTTACTTCTAATTAAAAATCTCAAGTCTTCCCATACTACTTAGTTACTACACTCACCGGCCACTTTATTAGGTACACCATGCTAGTAACGGCTGGTCTTCTGCTGCTGTAGCCCATCTGCCTCAAAGTTCGACGTACTGTGCATTCAGAGATGCTCTTCTGCCTACCTTGGTTGTAACGGTTGGCTATTTGAGTCACTGTTGCCTTTCTATCAGCTCAAACCAGTCTTCCCATTCTCCTCTGACCTCTGGCATCAACAAGGCATTTCCGCCCACAGAACTGCCGCTCACTGGATGTTTTTTCTTTTTCGGACCATTCTATGTAAACCCTAGAGATGGTTGTGCGTGAAAATCCCAGTAGATCAGCAGTGTCTGAAATACTCAGACCAGCCCTTCTGGCACCAACAACCATGCCACGTTCAAAGGCACTCAAATCACCTTTCTTCCCCATACTGATGCTCAGTTTGAACTGCAGGAGATTGTCTTGACCATGTCTACATGCCTAAATGCACTAAGTTGCCGCCATGTGATTGGCTGATTAGAAATTAAGTGGTAACGTGCAGTTGGACAGGTGTACCTAATAAAGTGGCCGGTGAGTGTATATGTCCTACAGGAAATGTTGTTTTATTTTCAGTCTGACACAGTGCTCTCTGCTGACATCTGAGACGCTGCTAGGCGCTCTCCCTCCTCACGCTCTCCTGCAGTTCCTGGAGGCCACCACCAACATGCTTCCCTCCCGGCCGCCCGCTGGCCACATCCACAGATTTTTTTTTTTTTTAAATCGATTTAAAAAAAAAAAAATAAAAATCTAATCGATTCTCAAATTCCGGGCGAATTAATGAGATTAATCGCCCAACCCTATCCTGGAATGGCTTACCCAGTCTCCACACCTGAACCCAATAGAAAATCTTTGGAGGCAGCTAAAACTCAATGTTGCCCAGAGAAAGCTCTGAAGAAAATCTGTATGGCGGAGTGGAACAAAATCTCTGCTACAGTGCCTGCAAACTTGGTCAGGAACTACACGCAATGTCTTACCTCTGTAATTCTGTTTTTCTTTTGTATCAAAAATATATTTTATCCAATAACATGCTAAGTAATTATTTAATTATTTCTTTATATATTGTCACACAATTGAAGTGTACCTACGATAAAAAATTACACACCTCCTATTCTTTGTTGGTGGAAAAACTTGAAAAGTCGGCAGTGTATAAGGTGTGTGTAACTAAAGATTAATAAATGTATACAATCATTTTATTTATCTGGATTTCATTTTTTACCCTAAAGGGTTTTACCTTATTTCCCCTTCGGAAATGGAGCGTTTCTCACTGTCCACATGCTGGCTTATTGCTCCTCGATGCAAGGTTGATCCACCAGAGCCACCTACGAATAGAAGACCCCGCAGAGGTGACAGCATAGAAAAGCAAAATGAAAAATCTAGGCAAGTATCTTTGACAGAGGAAGTTTTTCACTAACTGCAATACTGCAATTCATGTTCCTAACTACTAACACTGTTATATATAGGACAAGGACATGGATGTGTGTGTGTGTGTGTGTATGTATGTATGTGTATATATATATGTGGTGCCTTGGATTACGAGCATAATTTGTTCCGGGACCATTTCGGGTCCAAATCTTAAACCAAAGCAAATTTTCCCCTAAGATATCACTGATATGCAGACAATTGGTTGCACACCCCAAAAATAATGATTTATTATTCTAAATAACATGTAGAACAGATGAAAGAAACATTCAGAAACAGCAGAATATGTCATATTATAAGTTACTGTACAGTAATGGAGAGGATGGGAAACACAAGGGCTGACAGACTGCAGGGAGCATGAAGGAATGCGCAGGGCAGATGTGGGCACAGTATAGCAGCACTCTGTCCGGGGAGAGAGGGGTTACATCTATGCAGAGATCACCCACACAGTCCTGTCCCCTGATGTAAGCCCCAGCCTGAAGTGGATCTGCCATGATTTGGAAGGTGAGGGAGACTTCCTGGGTCAGAGTACAGTGCTGTAGACCACGTTATGCAGGCCATGCCCCTCCCCCACTTGCGCTCCCACCCAGTACAGGGAGCTCTTAAACCAAAGCAATGCTCTTAAACAAGTCATAATTCTGAAAAAGTATGAGCTCTTAAACCAAGTTACTCTTAAACCAAGGTACCACTGTGTGTGTGTGTGTGTGTGTGTGTGTGTGTGTGTGTGTGTGTGTGTGTGTGTGTATATATATATATATATATATATATATATATATATATATATATATATGTATATACACTCACCGGCCACTTTATTAGGTACACCTGTCCAACTGCACGTTACCACTTAATTTCTAATAAGCCAATCACATGGCGGCAACTCAGTGCATTTAGGCATGTAGACATGGTCAAGACAATCCCCTGCAGTTCAAACCGAGCATCAGTATGGGGAAGAAAGGTGATTTGAGTGCCTTTAAACATGGCATGGTTGTTGGTGCCAGAAGGGCTGGTCTGAGTATTTCAGAAACTGCTGATCTACTGGGATTTTCACGCACAACCATCTCTAGGGTTTACAGAAAAAAACATCCAGTGAGCGGCAGTTCTGTGGGCGGAAATGCCTTGTTGTTGCCAGAGGTCAGAGGAGAATGGGCAGACTGGTTCGAGCTGATAGAAAGGCAACAGTGACTCAAATAGCCAACCGTTACAACCAAGGTAGGCAGAAGAGCATCTCTGAACGCACAGTACCTCCAACTTTGAGGCAGATGGGCTACAGCAGCAGAAGACCACATCGGGTGCCACTCCTTTCAGCTAAGAACAGGAAACTGAGGCTACAATTTGCACAAGCTCATCGAAATTGGACAGTAGAAGATTGGAAAAACGTTGCCTGGTCTGATGAGTCTCGATTTCTGCTGCAACATTCGGATGGTAGGGTCAGAATTTGGCGTCAACAACATGAAAGCATGGATCCATCCTGCCTTGTATCAACGGTTCAGGCTGGTGGTGGTGGTGTCATGGTGTGGGGAATATTTTCTTGGCACTCTTTGGGCCCCTTGGTACCAATTGAGGATCGTTGCAACGCCACAGCCTACCTGAGTATTGTTGCTGACCATGTCCATCCCTTTATGACCACAATGTACCCAACATCTGATGGCTACTTTCAGCAGGATAATGCGCCATGTCATAAAGCTAGAATCATCTCAGACTGGTTTCTTGAACATGACAATGAGTTCCCTGTACTCAAATGGCCTCCACAGTCACCAGATCTCAATCCAATAGAGCATCTTTGGGATGTGGTGGAACGGGAGATTCGCTTCATGGATGTGCAGCCGACAAATCTGCGGCAACTGTGTGATGCCATCATGTCAATATGGACCAAAATCTCTGAGGAATGCTTCCAGCACCTTGTTGAATCTATGCCACGAAGAATTGAGGCAGTTCTGAAGGCAAAAGGGGGTCCAACCCGTTACTAGCATGGTGTACCTAATAAAGTGGCCGGTGAGTGTGTGTATATGTGTGTGTGTGTATGTGTGTATATATATATATATATATATGCAAAAAAGGGGTCCGTGGAGCCTCAGTTACGAGTCTCAAAACACGGGAATAGCCAGATATCACTCTCTCCAGAGAAGGAAGCCCATTGCCAAGGGGTGCCTCCTAGTGGGGAGAGCACCAAACCACCCTGATACGTAGTCCCTCAGGTCCTAACTCTGTTGCGAGCTTTGGGACCTAAATAGGGAAACACCAGAGTCAATGGAGACTCGTAAATAAGTACTCCATTGGAAGTTTTCACTGTTCTCCCTGAGTTCAGTGATTGTTGTGTTTTGTTGGTCTATTTATCATTGCCCCAGTAGCCAGAATCCTGCTCCACACTGACGAGGGGCAAATACCCGAAACTGCAGTCTGTGGATGGATGCCTAGCCTTGGTAACCCTTGTCTTATGTCGTTATACTCGCCACAGAGTTAGACTTTGACTTACAGGGGCCACTCTGTTGCGAGCTTTGGGACCTAAATAGGGAAACACCAGAGTGGTCCCTGTAAGTCAAAGTCTAACTCTGTGGCGAGTATAACGACATAAGACGAGGGTTACCAAGGCTAGGCATCCATCCACAGACTGCAGTTTCGGGGTATTTGCCCCTCGTCAGTGTGGAGCAGGATTCTGGCTACTGGGGCAATGATAAATTGACCAACAAAACACAACAATCACTGAACTCAGGGAGAACAGTGAAAACTTCCAATGGAATACTCATTTACGAGTCTCCATTGATTGTCCCATACAAAATTTAAATATGCAAAAAAGGGGTCCGTGGAGCCTCAGTTACGAGTCTCAAAACACGGGAATAGCCAGATATCCCTCTCTCCAGAGAAGGAAGCCCATTGCCAAGGGGTACCTCCTAGTGGGGAGAGCACCAAACCACCCTGATACGTAGTCCCTCAGGTCCTCACTCTGTTGCGAGCTTTGGGACCTAAATAGGGAAACACCAGAGTGAGGACCTGAGGAACTACGTATCAGGGTGGTTTGGTGCTCTCCCCACTAGGAGGCACCCCTTGGCAATGGGCTTCCTTCTCTGGAGAGAGGGATATCTGGCTATTCCCGTGTTTTGAGACTCGTAACTGAGGCTCCACGGACCCCTTTTTTGCATATTTAAATTTTGTATGGGACAATCAATGGAGACTCTTAAATGAGTACTCCATTGGAAGTTTTCACTGTTCTCCCTGAGTTCAGTGATTGATGTGTTTTGTTGGTCTATACATATATATATATATATATATATATATATATATATATACATACATACATACATACATACATACATATATATATATATATATATATATATATATATATATATATATATATATATATATATATTTATATACACACAGTGGTACCTTGGTTTAAGAGTAACTTTAAGAGCGTTTTGATTTAGGAGCTCACAGTTTTTCAAAATTGTGACTTGGTTTAAGAGCATTGCTTTGGTTTAAGAGCTCCATGTTCTGGGTGGGAGCGCGAGTGGAGGAGGGGCATGGTCTACATAGCGGGGTCTACAGCACTGTACTCTGACCCAGGAAGTCTCCCTCACCTTCTAAATCATAGCAGATCCACTTCTGGCTGGGGCTTACATCAGGGGACAGGACTGTGGGGGTAATCTCTCCATAGCTGTAACCCCTCTCTCCCCGGACAGAGAGCGCTGCATGTATGTGCCCACATCTGCCCTGCTCATTCCTTCATGCTCCCTGCAGTCTCTCTCAGCTCTTGTTTCCCATCCTCTCATTTACTGTACAGTAGTTTATGATATCACATATTCTGCTGTTTCTTAATCTTTGTTTCATCTGTTTTACATGTAATTCAAAAAAATAAATCATTATTTTTGCGGTGTGGAACCAATTGTCTGCACTTCTATGATTTCTTATGGGAAAATTTGCTTTGGTTTAAGAGCAGATTTGGATTACAAGCACGGTCCCGGAACGAATTATGCTCGTAATCCTTTAAGAGCATTGCTTTGGTTTAAAGGATACCTGTCACCCCCGCCCCCCCCACCCCCGTGCTGGGGTGACAGGCTCCCAACCCCCCCGTTAGAGCGCCCTATACTTACCTAATCGCGCTGGGTCCCGCTTCCTGATGCGGTCGGGTCATGGAGATTTCAGCTCCCGAAGCCCGGCGCGCAGTCACAGGAGAGTCCGATGCCCATAGAGAATGACGGAGCATCGGACTCCCCATTCATTCTCTATGAGCGTCGGACTCTGCTGTGTGCGCGCGCCGGGCTTCGGTAGCTGAAATCTTCGTGACCCGACCGGATCAGGAAGCTGGACCCGGCGCGATGCAGGGGGTCAGGAGCCTGTCACCCCGGCACGGGGGGTGACAGGTCCTCTTTAAGAGCTCTCTGTACTGGGTGGGAGCACGAGTGGGGGAGGGCTTGGTCTGCATAACAGATTCCTTTTAAGGCTAGCCTGCCTGACCATTGTGTGGGAATAAAATATTAGTTTTCTGTGATTGCAGGTCATTCAGCAGGAGTGATTCCAGTACAGATGGTAAGGGACATTTTTTTTCCCCTTCTATTAAGTTAATTGAATTAATTAACGAATTGATAAGCTTCATAGAAATAAACTCTGTAAAATCTGTAGAATCTGCTTAAACTGATCATCTTTAATAAGATTGTTCTAAGTGTAATTCATGGCTGCTACTGGGCTCTTCTCTGATCCCTGAAAAGAGTTCCCAAGGTTGGCTACTGATTAGTTTTATGGCATGCCTACTTATAAGAGCGGAAAACCCCTTTGAAAATCATTACATTGCCAGGTAAAATTTGTATCCATGACACATTTTTCTAATAGTATTCTGTTCATCTCTCAGGACACAGATCGCGGAGGCAGGTGATGGAGCATGCATTGTTAAATGATGACAGTGAGTATCCTTTTGTTACTGCCATCACTGGCATCTCTACATGCACTTAGTAAAATCTTGCAACTTTTAGTCAATATCATGATGTCCTTACAAGAAAGTGTTTGTTTTTTCTAGTTGTTTTGATGTTTGGCCACTGTTTTAATTGATCATTACATCCACTGATCCTCACACATTTCCATGAGCATCCTGCTGTTTGGATGTGACTTTACAGTTCTAGGTGTTATATGGGGCTTTACTAATCTAAAAAGATTTTCTGCTGGTCAGTGATAGTCTGCTGCAGAAAATCCACTGGTTCCGTCTGAAAATGTAATCTCTCTATTGCAACATGTAGTTGTCTAAAGGGATTTTCTGATTATGCCCAAATAATGCTGAATCATTCTTTGAATTAAAGGGGAACTCCACTTTTCTATTTAAAAATACATTAAACATTATATAGATGTCTCTATAATGTATTACTGTGCCTGCGCAGTTCTGCCACAGTGTTAGTAGATTGACATCCAGGAAGTAGCGAAAACAGCCCTCTGTGCAATCCACTCCGTCTCCTGCTTTCTCTCACAGATAGAGGATGAAGACATGGCAGCAGGTGTGGGGCATGTGGGGGAGGGAGTGGGGTTATTAAGGTTGGAGAAACAAGATGTTCTGAGCATGCACTGCAAAGATTACTGGGGAAGAGGAACAGCAAGAGACTAGATGCAGTTTTCTGCCTGCTCAAAGGAAAGGCAGTACTGTACAACCACATTAAGATTTTCTGGGGAAAACATGGTTAATAATTTGTACCCTGGGTTAAAATATTGAAAGGAGAAGTCTGGGGTCGGACATTTTTTCAAAATAGCCGGGGAGGAGGTGCCTGAACATAACAGCATGCACCTACCTCCCGACTCCAGCGCAGGGGCTCGCTGTCACCCACTGCAGTTCCTGGTCCCCCAGCCGCTTCTTGGTCTGAGGGGGGACCTGGGTTGTGACGTGTCAGCCCCACTCAGCCAGTCAGTGGCCTACCCTGGATTTCTCCCTTAACCCAGTAACGCTCCTGTAGTTTACTTTTGTTATAGGGCTCTTAAGGTCATATGGACTCTAAACCACTCCACACGATGGGATCCCAGATGCTTTCAGCAGCTGCGCGTCTTTGCTAATAGCTGGCACAGAGCGATCGTTGTGCCAAATGTTTAAAGGAGTAGTGCAGCACTTTTTTTTTTCTTTCTCTAATCTAGCTTTGTCACGTGGTGCTATTAACTTTCTTGCCAGCATCTATGGTGTCCACATGGTTCTCTCCCCCCCCCCCCCCCCCCCCCCCAAGCAGAAGTCTAATAGTCTAAATCTTTTTTAATCAAGTTGACATATTGGCATAATGGACATCTTGTAATCTATTGGCCCGGCGGCCATTTCGTTTAGTCAGCGCTGCTCTACCCCTTTAACCATTTAGATGCTGCTGTCAAACTGCTAGGCCTCCTGTGGCTGACTGATATAGCAATTGATAGTGCTGAGCTGATGGATTAATGCAGGACATTTACAATTTCACCTAGAACATGTTCTCCTGTTTTGAAATATAGTTTGAACAGAGCACAAGGAAGATAAAGGCTTAAAAAAACTGGTCGGCCATTAAGTTCTCTTAGTTGAATCTTTGGTTTTTAATTAAATCAGAACACAATATCTTGTTGCCATCCACCAGAGATAAATACAATAACCGGTTTCTGCACTGTCCTCTTGTCTTTGCAGACATGCTAAAAGAGATCCAGAGTACTCTGGAAGGTACTCGAATGTAAGTAGACCCTGCACCATTCTATCTATTTCATTAGATATCCTTAAATGTTAGGGATAACTTCTATCTGTGTATCCATCCTTGCATGTGCAATCTTATAATCTTTTCAAGAAGTATGGATATTCTGTACCTTTCAGTCATCTGCCGCAAATCTGCCTGGATTTGCCATATACATTTCTGCACAGAAAGCCTAGTGTGAATAGTGGGCAGCATAAAATAATAATAATAATTATTATTATTATTATTCATTTTTGATACCTTGTTTAACAACCAGTGATATCTTGACACCCTAAATAGTTTGTTACATTTTTCTTTGTAGGAGTTATGGGGAAAGAAATTCCTGCCAGATCGCTGTAGGAGGCAGGCTCAGTAATGGAGCAGGTATGGTATATATTAACAATCTCTTTGCAAAATAGTGTTTTTGTTTTTTATATTTCTGTCATACCAGTATATCCTTGTGAAACTGATGTAGAGATCTGCTGATATGTACCTTTAGTGGTTTTTGCCCTTCAATAGTCCTCATTTGATAGATTTTAGGCTTCAGCAAATGTCCTAAATATCCTATTTAATGATGAGTAAATGCTGTGTGTCCTGCATTTGCCATATAGAAATACAGGAACATACTAGCAGGTTCATATGTATGATCCTGCTGTTAGTTTCCTTTTTAAAACTAAGCTGAAATTTCCTGTTATGTCTGTGATCTATACAGTATCACAGTGAGGAGTAGCACCAGTAGAAAGAGAAGCCAAATCGGTGAATCTTAGGATGCCTTTACACAGAGAGATTTATTTGACAGATTTTTGAAGCCAAAGCCAGGAATAGATTTGAAAAGTGGAGAAATATCAGTCTTTCCTATATGACCTGTTCTGTTTATAGTATATTCCTGGCTTTGGCTTCACAAATCTGCCCTCCCTGTGGAATGACATCTGGACAGGTCACAGAGTATGCCCAAGACACTTTTCCCGTTTTTTCCCACCTTGCTGTCAGTGGGGATAGCTCCTGTCTGTTTTTGCACATTTGAAAATGCTGGTAAAATCGTTTCAGGCAAGGTGGGCCAATAGCAATACATTTTACTATATGCTAAAAGGGCAGACTAGAAGTTTCCCCATCCCTGGTATAGTTGAAAAATGTAACCGAATATATTGTAATGTAGACTAACCCATCTCTAATTGCATCTCACAGCAGAATGACATTCCTCCCAACATGCTGATGTTTTGGGTTCCAGCTAACCCATTGTGAATACACTACTGACCCACGACCTTTGGACTAGAGCAAGCTACAAGACAATATGCTTTTCTCCATGGTTTGGACTCTCTAACCATATAACCTCCAATCAGCACATGTCTTCAGCTATTCCTACAGGAAATAGTTTGTTATAAATTGTACTGCCTTACACCCTTCCCTTCGTGTGTTCTTTGGAGGAAGATGGATTTTTTAATATTATTTTTAATTTTTCTTTTATTGAATAATTTTAAGAGCAATGTTTTTATACTGTACAATGTGGTGTAAGCTGCCCTTGATGATGGGTACCTTGAATTTATTGGGTTAGTGTGCTTCCCAGTGATTGGGCCGCAATGCAGTCTATTTTTGTAGGAAATAACCATTTTGGTTGCCTTGCACACCAATAAATTACATGTTCAGTTGTCACTGGCTGTGTGTTGATAATTTACCATACAAAATGGTGCCTTGTGCCATCGCTGCCAATATGAAGGTTTCACACATCAAAACTGATATAAATAGGCCTTAGTTATTAAAACTGTATAATAGAGAATATAACAATACAGAAAATTGAATACTTAACTTTTATTTCCACACGTGCATGTTACAGCAAGGGAGGAAGAATTGTGTACTGCCAAGGGACAGCTGTTTCGCGTGAGTGATCACGCTTCTTCCAGCGAGAAGCAACTGAGTGCCAGCTTCTCTTTCTATAGCGTTATATCGCATTGCTGCATTTAAAGCAACTCTGTATCCACAATTTGCCCCTTCCCAAACTGCTTGTACTTTCAGATAGCTGCTTTTAAAGGGGTTATCCAGTGCTACAAAAACATGGCCACTTTTCCCCCTCTCCTCTTCAGATTGTGTGGGGTTTCAAACTCTGTTCCATTGAAGTAAATGGAGCTTAATTGCAAACCACACCTGACCTGGAGACAAGAGAGTAGGAAAAGTAGCCATGTTTTTGTAGCGCTGGATAACCCTTTTAATCCAAGATCTGTCCTGGAGTCTGTTTGGCAGGTGATACAGTTATTGTCCTTAAAAACAACTTTTAAACTTGCAGCACTGTGTCAAATTGGTGTGGCCTAGAGTACCAATGCCCTAGTATTGCGACGCCCCTCCGTCCCTTCTCCCAGCCCTCTTCATCATAAGAAATGCCCCTAGAACATTACCTGTGTGAACACTGCACATAAGGCACCTGTGCAGTGTTCAAGACAGGTGAGGAATAGGAGAAATGCTGCTCAGGGACAATCCTAGTGATGAGGAGGGGCGTTGCAATCCTAGGGCATACACACTCTGACCACGCCAATTTGATACAGAACTGCAAGTTTCAGGGTGCGTTAACACCTGCTGATCCGCAGCAGATTTGATGCTGTGTTCAGGTGAAATCTGCTTAACGGACCCCAGAACAGATCTTGGATTAAAAGCAGCTATCTAAGCAGTTTGGGGGGGGGGGGGGGGTCAGATTGTGGGTACAGAGTTGCTTTAAGTTGTGCATCCCTAGAGCCTTCCTTCACCTACACACCTAGGCTCAACACTCGTCTGTCAACTGGCTTCTGTGCTCAGAGTATAGGATATGGTGCTGGCTTGCTACTCTGTTAGACATTATGTATAATAGAAAATTTTCCATGTTACCTATAGTGGCCAATCGGAGCCCGCTTTCCTTTCCGGAACTTCTCCAATTAATTGAATGGTTGCTGTGGGCAGCAATGATCACTTTGTATCCTGGAATGGGCACTCAGCAATATACACTGGTCTGCCAATATGCTGATGTATACAGTGAACTTGGGGCAATTACAAAGGTGACTATAGCCTTACTGTACATTAAACTACATATAGCAGTAGTTGTGATTTAACTTTAATTGTATATTACACTGAATTATAAGGAGGTGCACCTTCAAAATATGATTAGTAGTTTCCTGATCCAATCAATTTTCAACCAAAGCCACAAACATCCTTTTACATATGCACATTTTTTTAACATTTTTAATCTTTAAAGATCATTAAACAAGTCCATATTTAAGAGGGCCAGCAGATGGCGCCCTAAGCTTAATAAGTTAGAAGAGCACGCTAAGCAGCAGTCACTACAGTAACATACTGAATAAGCGACTGGATATTGCACAAATGCCAATGAAAGGAGAGCTCTATTTACATAAAAGGAGCAAGCAGGAACTAATATTTGGATCACGTTCATCAAGGATCCTTACATGAGTTAAAGGAAGCCTGTCACCCCGGCTGCCGGGGTGAAGCCTGCCCGACCCCCCGGTGGAGCCCCCTTATACTTAACCCTTCCTCGAAGTCCCGGTCACGGATCCCGTCCCGCCTCCGAGAAATCCCCGTTGGAAGCCGTGCGTGCACTCATCAGAGAGGAGTCAGACGCCCATAGAGTGACTATATTATACACTATATTTTATACCATTTGATAAATCTACCCTTACATATCCTATTAAAGGGGTACCCCAGAGAAAAAAAATCTTCAAATTAACTGGTATCAGAAACTTATATACCTTCGTAATTTCCCACTATACCTCAAGTCTTCCATTGAGCAATGCTGTTTAGAATGCTCATCCTAGTTATTGGGAGCTTAATTCTTCCTTCCCAGATCCCCTCGTCCGATGGGACGCATATAATGCTGTGATCAGAGGGGCATTCACTCTGGGGATAGCATCCTTTCATAAGGGTCTATGTATCCGAGAGGAGAAACTTGAGGGGAGAAGTCCTATTTACTTCAGACCCCACAGACGCTCACAGACATTAATGGCTCCAGCTACAGAGGGAACACCTTCTTCTACAGATGGATAAGACTAAACGTAACCAGCTTTCCTCTCAGATGTCGGTGTTTGCCTTTGGGGATAGAAATCGGAAACTCTTGGCTTACTTGGCTGAGAGGCCATGTGCGTCTGTGCCCTTTATCTCTACTGGCTTAGACCCACACATCTCTTACCCTGCTAGTATAAATCGAGTCTTCCGGGACTACTACACTGGCTTAAACCTTCAACCTGATGAGAGAGACATTCTGGCCTTCTTGGATTCTCTTCCCCTATGGAAGCTCTCAGCTGAGCAGTCTGCCTCGCTTTTTCCTTGGAGGAGGTAGTCGCGGCTGTCAAGTCTCTCCCCTCGGGGAGAACTATGGGTTTGGATGGACTTGTGAATGACTGGTACAGAAGTCGAGCAGAACTGCTAAGCCCGATCCTTCTGGCCCACATTAACAAGGCTGCAGAGTTGGGGACTCTTCCTGCCAGTATGAGAGAGGCCCTCATTGTAGTACTTCCTAAGCCTGGTAAGGACCCCTCCCTCCCGGACTGATAACGCCCCATCTCTCTTCTTAACTCTGACATCAAGGTCTTAGTGAAAATCTTAACCGCCGGGTTACTTGATGTAAAATCCTCTCTGATCCACCCGGACCAGTCGGGTTTCATGTCTGACAAAGCTAATGACATTAATGTCAGACGACTATTTCTTGATATAGATGCCTGTAGGTTGGGTCTCCAGTCAGGTTTTGTTCTTTCCCTGGATTCACAGAAGGCCTTCGACTTGGTGGAATGGCCCTATATCTGGGAAGTCCTACGTAGATGTAATATTGGCCCAAATCTTTTATCCTACATTAAGCTCCTATACTCGAATCCCACTGGTTGGGTCAAAACAAACTTGGACATTTCTACTTCATTCCTACTCCGCCGAGGCACTAGGCAAGGCTGTCCCCTTTCCCCCTTCCTATTTGCCCTAGCTATAGAGCCTTTAGCCGTGGCAATCCGACAGACTAAATCCATAATAGGTATCGCCAGAGGTTCTATTGTCGAGAAAGTCCTCTTTTTTTTTTTTTTTTTTTAGCAGATGATGGTCCGTCCCTCACTTCTCTCCTTACACTACTAAATCTGTTTGGGCCTGTTCAAGGCTATGCATTAATTGGTATAAATCGCTCCTCTTTCCCCTCTCCCACGCAGTGCTGTTACCCCAACAGCACCCAGTCCCCATTTCAAATGTGACCTTAAAGGACAACTCCGGCGAAAAATTTTTTTGGCTTATTTAACACACATTACAAAGTTATATAACTTTGTAATGTGGTTAAATACCCGGTCTGGCCCCCTTCCCCCACTTTCCGACTCCCGACCCCCCACCCCGGAAGTTAAAGAATGTATACATTACCTATTACGGTCGTCACGGTCCTCTTCTCCCGGGCGGCATCTGGTGACGGGTGACGTCAGAGCTGGGGGGTGGTCCGGGTCTACTTCCTCTTCGGCGTCTTCATTGAGAGTGAATGGGAGAGAAAAGGCTGCTGGTGCACATGCACACCAGCAGCCTTTTCACTGGCTGGAGCGCATCACATGGCTTCCAGCTTGCTCAGCCCTGATTGGCTGAGCTTGCTGGAAGCCATGTGATGCGCTCCAGCCAATGAAAAGGCTGCCGGTGCGCAAGCGCACTGGCAGCCTTTTCTCTCTCATGGACCTGGAAGCAAGAGACATCGCTGGACGGTGGACGCAGGTGACGGTAAGGCGGACGGCGGGCGAATGGAGTGGCGATCGTCACCGGAGGGATGGTGAGTATGGTGTCTGTGTTGTGTTTTTTTTTTTTTTTGGGGGGGGGGTCCCACCGGAGTTGTCCTTTAACTTACAATGGCCACAAGTTTTGTTGAAAAATTTCAACATACAATGGTCCTTTCTGGTCCATTGTAACTTGAGACCAGGCTCAACATACAATGCTACAGACAGTCAGGATCTGCAGCACATGTGAATAGCTAGATGATCGGACCAATAAAAGTGTCCTTTACTGGAAAAACCAAAGTATCATTGAAGAGCATGCAGTAATTGTCTGTCTAGAGCAGTCATGTCAAAATCTGGCCCGAGGTGCCATTATTTTTGGCCCGCCATGCTTTTCCATTGCTGTGTTAAATCTGGCCCTCCTGACAGCAGCAGACTATAATATGGGTGGTCAGGATAGCCGCCTAGACCGCCCATATTATAATCTCATAGGCCACAGGCTACAATATAAGAGACTTTTAGATAAGATTTAGATAAGATTTTAGGGACTGGCTTCTATATAAGTCACTATTTGGGAGGGCTTGCTACTTTATAAAACTATTGGAGAGCGCTGGCTACTGTATAAAACTATTGGGGAGGACTAGCTACTATATAAGAGACTATTTTAGGGACTGGCTTCTATATAAGTCACTATTGGGGAGGGCTGGCTACTTTATAAGACTAGTGGAGAGCGCTGGCCACTATATAAAACTATTGGGGAGGCTGACTACTATATAAGAGACTATTTTAGGGACTGGCTTCTACATAAGAGACTATTGGGAGGGCTGGCTACTATATAAGAGACTATTTGGAGGGCTAGCTACTATCTAAGACAGGGGTGTCAAACTCCAATACACAGTGGGCCAAAATTAAAAAGTTGGACAAAGTCGTGGGCCAACCTTAATAATTATTGAAGCGCGAATGCAACAGTGCTGGCACTGTCAGAGCAGCATGCAGTGTTCCTGGCACTGTCAGTGATGTGAGTCTCCCAGCCCTGTGCACTATGATAAATGACATTACATGATAAATTGCTATGACATGATTAAACCCCAACCCATTTAATAGCCAATCCCCCCAAAATTGCCCCACATATTAACCAGCCTTTCCAATAGTGCCCAAATAGTAGCCAGCCCCCCAAGTGTCCCATATAGTAGCCAGCCCTCCCCATAGTCTCTTATATAGTAGCCAGCCCTCCCAGTAGTCTCATATAGTAGCCAGTCCTCCCCATAGTCTCTAATATAGTAGCCAGCCCTCCCCATAGTCTCTTATATAGCAGGCAGCCCTCCCCATAGTCTCATATATTAGCTAGCCCTCCCCAATAGTCTCATAAAGTAGCCAGCCCTCCCCCATAGTCTCATATAGTAGCCATGGCGGGCCAGATGTATTTAAAACTCTGAAATGCCTGGTGGGCCAAAAATAATGACACCGAGGGCCAGGGCCAGAGTTTGACATGACTGATCTGAGACATTATTTGGAGGGCTGGATACTATATTGGGCACTATTGGAAGGGCTGGATACTATATAAGACACTTTTGGGGGGGGGGCTGGCTACTATATTTGGCACTATTAGGTGTGCTGGCTACTATATGGGTCTCTATTGGGAAGGCTGGCTACTATGTGGGGCTCTAATAGTAGGCCTGGCTAGTATGTGGGGCACTATTGGGGGAGCTACTACAAGTGGTACAATTATGGGATTACCTACTGCTTGAGAGATATATTGGGTAACTACCATGTGGGGACAATTACTTTAGGATAGGCAGTGCCAGAAACACATGCACTTTTCATTAAATATCAAGATTGGCCCACAACTTTGTCCTATTTTTTAATTCTGGCCCACTGTGTATTTGAGTTTGACACCCCTGGTCTCGAGGATTGCTTCCCAATCTTTTCAGCGCATCCCTTGGGAAAAATATTTAGCTC
Source organism: Dendropsophus ebraccatus (assembly GCF_027789765.1). Taxonomy (NCBI): domain Eukaryota; kingdom Metazoa; phylum Chordata; class Amphibia; order Anura; family Hylidae; genus Dendropsophus; species Dendropsophus ebraccatus. The sequence continues at coordinate 37,196,644 of NC_091467.1, read as the reverse complement.
GGGACACCCCTACCAAATATTGTTCTACAAAATACAAAAACTGCCATTCAGTGACTCAAAGGTGATGTCATATTTCCCTTTTCCTTTCCATCTGGCCTGCACCACCATGATGATTTCTTGCAGGTACAATTCGTCTCATCAGAACCTTCCAGAAAAAAATCTTAGGCTCCGCACATTTCTAGCAACTTTCTTCCATTTCTGCCTCCTATAGGCTCTCAAACTGTTGTAACTGGGCTGTTTGGTGTTATATGCATTAAAGCGGGTAGGTATGTGGGCTGCCCCCTGTATGTAGGATCCCCTACTGTACCCCCATATAGTAGTAATGCCCCATGCTGTGCTCCCACATAGTAATAATGCCCTATGCTGTGTCCTTGATATAGGAATAATACCACCTAATATGCCCTCTATATAGTAATAATGCCCCTGCTGTGCCCCACTTTTGAGCCTTCCATAGTAATAATGCCCCCTGCCTCCCCACATAGTAATAATGCACCTGCTATTCCCTCTATAGTAATAATGCCCAAGCTGTGCCCCCCATAATAAAAATTGTGCCCTCCATAGTAATAATATACCCCCTACTGTGTCCTTCTTCGTAATAATGCCCCCATGCTTTTCCCCTCAGTAAAAATGCTTTCCCCCCCCCCCTGCTGTGGCCTTAATAGTAATAATGCTGCCATGCTGTGCCCCCTAATAGTAATAATGTACCCCCTGCTCTGCCCCTCGTAATAATGTCCCCCATGCTTCCAATCCCCCCCACCTGCTGTGCACCAATAAAAAACAAATATACTCACCTAATCCAGGCTGGCTGGATGCATGGAGCAGCTCTTCTTTCTCTTCACTGCTCCAACTTGCAAGCCGCAGGGACGGGTCCTCTGGCAGGTGTGATGGCATCCCATAGGCTGCAAGCATGAAGTGCTGGCCACCTATGGGATTTAATGAAGGAGCAGGATGCTGACAGTTCCTGCTCCTACATTCTGTTCACTTTAATGTTCCGCCCACTCACCCAGTGAGCGGGCGGAACACCAAAGTAAACGGTGCATGCCCAGAAGCTGCGTGGCCGTAGGATCTTAGTATACTTAAAGTGACAGTGCCACAATTCCCACCGGGTCTCGCAGCACCCCGGTTGGGAACCGCTGGTCTAGAGGCTCCTTTGGGCAGCTGGTGAGGACAGCTTCATTTTATTTTTCTGGGACCCAGTAGTGTGATCTGTACAGGACCTTGATAATGCTCTGGCCCTCTACATAGAAAGTAATTTATATTTTCCAGTAGCTTTCTGACTGTTGGACTTGCTTTAACCATATTCATCCAGGTGGAATCCGCCTGTGCATAGAATGCACTCTATGACATGGGCAGAGACCAGCATGGGTGCGAGTTGTGGAATCCGCGACTGGTTTTCCATCATGATTCCATAGTGTGCACATACTCTTAATTTCAGCTTGAAATCTCCTCCCGTAAAATATGAACAGAGCAATGTCCCATTGTGTTTAATGGAATTCCGCTGTTCACACTGCAGAATTTTCTGCCACAGATCCGCTTTCCGCCCAAAGAATTGACATGTCAATTCTTTGACCCCGTTCACACTGAGCAAAAATGACAGATTTCCACCGCGGAGCTCTCCGGCACGGAATCCCGCCGTGCTCGGTGCCCTGCTTTGAGTGAATGGCAGGGCGCACGCGTGTCCACTCCCGACACATTTCACTTCTTTGAGTGGTGAGGGGAGGAAGCAGACACGTGCGCGCCCTCTCATTCACTTAAAGCAGGGCACCGAGCATGGCGGGATTCCGCCGTTTTTGCCTTTAGTGGATTCTGCTAGAGGATTCCTATAGAAGTCAATGAGGGCTTAAATTCCGCTTGTATTCCGCTCAAATTCTGCTCCTATTCTGCCAGAGCTGAATAGGCAGGGAATTTCAAGCAGAAAACTTTCCTCTTCAATTCCTTGCTGAATCCTTGCCTATTCCTCAGTGAGAACATACCCTTCTCTTGTAATCTGTAAAATCTATATATTTTGTTATAATTGTCTTTCTTAATAAACTGCCATGCGGTGCCCTCACAGATGTCTGATAGGTCAGTAATATTTTCTTGTTTCTTGTTTGTATCGTATGTATGTATCGTTTGTATTTAGATCTGAACCTAAAATTATCGCTAATAGTTCGCTGTAATTCCACATTCGTTCGGTCAAGTTCCGCATTTGTTCACTAATCGTTCAGTGTGATTGCACTTTGTTCATTGTTTTGCTGGGATCAGAAGGAGTAAACGATCATAGTAAGAATCGCAATAACAATCGTAGTAATGATCGTAACATCATTTAGGATAAAGGATGCTGGTACAAGTAGTGGTAAACATATCATGAGGTGCAGGTATTTAAATAATTTTGGAGCATCTGTGAACGTCCATGTACAATATGCAGAAATCTATGGCAGCTACAGGATCAAGTACATTTCGGCTCTAAGGCTGCGCTCTCACTGGCCGACCAACACATGCAGCTGAAAAGACGCCCCCATGTGCTCATCAATGGCAACCCAATGTGGCAGGTACTTTGCATGGTGAACACGTGAGGGCGTGGTTTCAGCTGCATGCCTGCCCAGGTGTGAACATGGCCTAATATAGGGATCATTAGGTTATTATGTGTGTCTGCAGGAGGCAGCCCCCACCCTGATAAGCCCTGCCCACTTTTCCCTCTAATAAGGTGCACCAGAAAACTCTCCTTTATGTGTCTTATTCTGGGAACTGCCACGTGACTGCTGAGCTGCTTAAAGGGGTTATCCAGGATGACAAATCCATTGCTGCTTCCCTCCAGCACTCTTGTTGTAATACCACACACAACCTAAGGACAGGTGTGGCGCTGTTTTCCTAGTGAAGGATCGTCCCTTCAGCCGCCTCCATTAGGCATCACCTCATTGTTTCTGCTATATATGCACTTGTCCCCTTGGGGTGGGTGAGGCGTAGTGCTGCCTCCAGCTCCTCCCAGCGATCACTGTCACCGTCCTCCTGGCCGTCTATAGTGACAGCTCCAGCAGCGCCAACATGCGATCTCCTGCCCCGTCCACACGTACTGGGAGAGAACGGGAGAAGCTATAGTCCGAATGTAAGTTCCTCCCTTATATGGTAGTAAGCTGAAGCCTCACACCAGATAAGCGCCTTATAAGGAAGCGGGAGAGGGTTGTGGTGCGCTGGAACACTGTGATTGGCTGAATGGTATCCTGGCAACCAATTTTCTCCCGAGCCCGGCGTATATGTTCTCTTCTATATAGCGCGCGCACAGCGGAGTGATTTTGGCGAGCACAGTCATAGACGGCGTGAGCGGCGGTGACCACGGGGTGCAGTGACTACGACCCAGCCGACATCCAATCATTGTTATCATGTTCTCCAGTGTAATAGTAGTGCAGGACACTGCAGGTGTAACAGTTATAGTAGTACAGTGTACATCGAATGTTATCCAGCCCTACAGTGCAATGTAAGTCAGCCCCCAGTGTTATAATATAATAGTAGTACAGAGTACAGTGAATATTATCCAGTCCTACAGTGTAATAGTAGTACATGGTACAGGGAATATCATCCAGCCCTACAGTGTAATGTAATACAGGGTACAGGGAATGCAGGGTAATGTAATACAGGGTATAGTGAATGCAGTGTAGTAGTAGTAGTACATGGTACAGGGAATATCATGCAGCCCTACAGTGCAATGTAAGTCAGCCCCCAGTGTTATAATATAATAGTAGTACAGAGTACAGTGAATATTATCCAGTCCTACAGTGTAATAGTAGTACATGGTACAGGGAATATCATCCAGCCCTACAGTAATGTAATACAGGGTACAGGGAATGCTGGGTAATAGTAGTATAGGGTACATTGAATTTAATTTTAATTCAGCCTCCAATGTTATAATATAATAGTAGTACAGAGTACAGTAAATAATATACAGCCCTACAGTGCAATAGTAATACAGGGTAAAGGGAATACAGTATAATAGTAGTACAGGGAATACAGTGCAATAGTAGTAAATGGTACAGTGAATGCAATGTAATAGTAGTAGAGGGTACGGTGTAAATGCAGTGTAGTAGTAGTAGTAGTAGTAGTAGTAGTATATGGTACAGTGTAAATGCAGTGTAGTAGTAGTAGTAGTACATGGTACAGTGAATGCAATGTAATAGTAGTAGAGGGTACAGTGCGAGTGTAGTGTAGTAGTAGTAGTAGTAGTAGTATATGGTACAGTGTAAATGCAGTGTAGTAGTAGTAGTAGTAGTACATGGTACAGTGAATGCAATGTAATAGTAGTAGAGGGTACAGTGCGAATGTAGTGTAGTAGTAGTAGTAGTATATGGTACAGTGAATGCAATGTAATAGTAGTAGAGGGTACAGTGTGAATGTAGTGTAGTAGTAGTATATGGTACAGTAAATGTTATCCAGCCCTCCAGTGTAATGTTATACAGGGTACAGTGTGAATGCAGTGTAATAGTGGTTGAATAATGTATGGGATAAGGTGTGTCTATAGCGCACAGGTAACTAAACCAGCATTATATATATATATATATATATATATATATATATATATATATATATATATATAGTACATTACACCGAGATGTCGATAATACTAGTGATTCCATAGACCGATTACGGCGGTATTTGCGGGTATTGCCGTGATATCACTATATTACACACATATGTCAGTGTTTCTTGTCTTATTGCTGCGTCCTCAGGCGGGATCTGTATGGAGACAGTGACTGAGTCCATTACTGCAGCGGAGCCATCACGGAGCGATCAGTGTCTGTGTTATCTATATATAGTGCGGATACAGAGCCGGCTCCAGGCTGCGGCGGGGAGCACCGGGCACCGGCTGCACGCGGCTCCGACATTACACGGCCAAACGCCATACACACAGTACCGGCATAGTACTGACCAAACAGCTCAGGTAACATGTGACAATAGAGAAATCCTATACACGAAGACAGGCGTTATATGTAAGTACAAGGCGGGCGAATAGAGGACACAGCCATATGAGGAGAGCCTTATAAGGAGAGGAAGCGCTATACAGAGGCTGCTGAGCCCACATGTACACAGGCTCCTGCTCTATCTATATCTATCTGGCTTGGCTCTAAATCATAGTAAATGGTCGATAGGAAATACATGTAACTATATTTTACAAATACAATAATAATGGCATTATCTATGCTGTACTGGCATAACAACCGGCATAGGGGATAGGAAATAAATAATATGTATCTGTAATCTAAGTACAGGAGCAGGTTATGAAATCCATTGACACTAGAAGATTTCTCATCTCCAGCTTGTGACTAATTTCAGTCATTTTATCACTTCTGATGTTATACATGAATCTAGTCCTTCATTGTGGCCATTTTTAAAATGTTGCTATAAAGTCAAGTATAGAAAACAATGAAGGAATTTATTTGGATTTTTCCAACACTATTAGCCCAAAAAAAACCAAAAAACAATTATAATAATTTTGCATTTTGCACTAAATTGTTTTACTTTTTTTTTTTTTTTTTTTTTTTTTTTTTTTTTAAACTGCTACTTTATCAATTCAAATCTGATGCACATTATAATTTCTGGCACGTAAACCGCCAAAAATTTGCCACATCTATTAAGAAAAGTGTGCCTGTTGATACATCTTAGGGTCCTTTTCCATGCAGCAATTTTCTGCTGTCCGCAGCCGCAAACAAGATCATTAAAGGATTGAAATGCATTGAAGACTTGGACGTCTTGACAGCGGTGGCAGTGATCACCTGGTAACCCCTTTAAAGAGAACCAATGCTGATATGGTTCCCAGCGGCACAGTATAGATCTACTGTGAAGCTCACAGAGCATACCAGCCATAACTGCAGCAGTAGCTTTATAGAGGGGAAAAAGATGTTTTATTATGCCGCACAAGGCAGGGAGAGGGGCGGCAACTAGTCATCTGGGCAGGGAGCTGCCTGTGACTAGTCACAGCTCTCTACCTGTGAGCGCGCAGTGCGGGGATAATTGACAGGCAGAGAGGCCACTAACAGGTCAATCATCCTTGCACTGTGCTCTGACAGATGACTAGTTGTCGCCACTCTCTTAACTTTGCGTGATGTAATAGAACATCTTTTTCCCCTTTGTAAAGTGACTGCTGTAGCCGTGGCTGGGATGCTGTGCGAGCTGCACAGTAGATCTATACTGTGCTGCTGGGAACCATATTAGCACAATCATGCTGATTGGTTCCCTTTAAGCTTGGTGCATGAAACATCAGTCTAAGTATCTCCCTGAAGTGTTTTAGCTTGTGTTGGTTTTATGGTATACCACAATGTTAGAACAGTCAGCACTACAGTCCCATACAGCAATACAGCAACCAGGCTCCGCTAGGAGTAAAGTCCGGAGGTGCACGCTCTACGCAAACATTTGCAACAAACCAATATACTGTAGAAACAGAATATAAGCTGCACTCACCATGCAACGTCTTCAATTCTTTATTCCATGGTTAAAGTCAACAGACACAATGAGGACATACATTGGGCAGATGCCAGGCAGGTGTGGCAACCATACCTGCCTGGCATTTGCCCAATGTATGTCCTCACTGTGTTGGACATTGTTTTTAACCATGGAATAAAGAATTGAAAACGTCGGATGGTGAGGTCGGCTTATATTCTGTTTCTACAGTTCATTGGTTTGTTTGAGGGTATATGGTATATTTGGGGTTTGTGGTGTTTTTTTTTTTTTTTAATAAAGCCAAACGCTCTGTATATGCGTTTTTTTCTTGCATCTTTCCCATACACTGTATGATAGATTTGGCGTATTTTGCAATATACTTGCTGTCTCTTGTTGGGTTATTTTACACCATTATAATAGTGCATGCCATTCTTCTATCAGAAGATTAGAAGAATCTATAGTGCATGCTACTAACCTCAGTTCCGCTCCTGATTTTGGCTAAAAATACTGTAAATTGAGGAAGAAGCACTTAATAAAATGCGACATGTGAACGCTCTCTGCTCACAGTCGGGGGTAGACATCTGAACAGGCAGCAAAATACATCCACATTGGCTAAAAAGGAATCTGTCATTTGCAATTCAGGTTCCAAATTGCTGACACTGTTAAGCTCCTTTTACATGGGGTGTCAGAGAGATGCAAACAAGCGATGTCAGCGTTTGTTTGCTCCTCTCTCCCCGCTTGCTCCCGATGCTATTACACACAGCAGCAAGCGGTTGAGTACAGGGGGGCTGCGGGGGGGGGGGGGGGTAATCGCTAGATTGTCTGGGCAGCCCATAGAAGATAGCAGCGGTCTGCTGCCACCGCTAATATTCCGCGGAGCAACAACAGGAGATCGCCGCTATTTTTGTCGTTTGTCTTTCAACATGTTGGAAAAAAACCCATCTGCAACGATCAGCCGACATCGTTCATGTCGGCTGATCGTTGTCTTCTATTACACAAGACGATTATCGGCCGTAACGGCCGATATTGGCCAATAATCATTTCTTGTAATAGAGCCTTAAGATATCTGCTATGTTAAGGAGACACATGGAACTGTTTCCAAGCACGGTCTGAAGTAGGAAGGGTGTGAGGAGGCCTTACAGCCCTCATTAGCTCAGGAGCATGGAAACACCAATTTGACACTTTGCCCCAGAAAAGTATATAGTCTGGAAGCACAGATGGATATATGAAAGGTACTACGTGTCTTCTTAACCTAACAGCTATCTAACAGTGTCAGCAGTTTGGAACCTGAATTGCAGTCAACAGATTCCCTTTATGCTATGTTCACACTATGTATAAACAACGCCCACTGTCTGACATGTTCCTGTGGCCGATATTACCATATCATATATCATAATACATCATATTATTTTCATCGAAGTGTGGGCACATTTGGGTGTGCCTGCACTCCAATAACCATTGAAGTCAATGCAATGTACAGCTGTCAGAACGGCCATACATTGTGTGAACGAAGCGGTAAATTGTTTAAAACAGTTTGTGAACGGCCATTGTTCTCCAGAAACTTCAACGCAGTGCATTATTTTAAGGCAAGAACGGCCATTGTTTTAATCGCCAACAACATGGCCGTTCTTGTCTTAAAGAATACACTGTGTGAACATAGCTTTTAAGTGTACCTATCATGATAAGTAAAAAAATAAAACACCCCAACAAATATATAGGTATAGGCCTTATGTATGCTGTCAGTTTTTATTTTGATTTCACAAGCGTATTTGTATACATCTATAATGCGGATCCAAACTATAGAGGTATTATGGATGAAATGGCATCAGTTATTAGTATTACCTATATTTAACAAATGGACAGATCAGTTCATAAAAAGAATGCACCAGTTTGATGAAGGGAAAATTGTTCTGGCAAGAAATGACAATGAAGGACACAGGGGCCTCCTAGAAAGATCACAGCACAAAGGTGAGAGATCATTGACTGCTACACATACAGTACTTCTATAATGCACTCAAAGACATTTTGCTAAGTTGACAATAAATGGTGAATTATTGGATTGAGAAAAGCAGAGTGGTTGTTACAACAAAATCCCTGCTATCTAGGCTATAGAAGCGAAAATTATTATGTTAATTTGTTTTCCCTGAGACCCATTGGCATCACAACATTGGGTCTTGTGATGCCAATGGGACGATAGGGAAACTGAATTTCTAGTCCACCATAAGTGGCCGTGTCTGTTACCAGGTGCCTTCTAATTATCAATTATACCAAGAGTAGAAAAGATTGAGCTATACAAGGCTTGGTGCTTGTGTTTAAACAGGAACTTCTCTAATTTATTCAGGAACTGTCAGACCTTTAAATAGATCTTTTTAAAAAGAACAGTTATCCAATAGCATTAACTGTGACATCCTTCAGCAAATTGGCAAGTAACACGTTACCTAAAAAACTGTTGCGCGAATGTGGTAATGTGGAAACCCTTTGTGTCTCACTGCACTTATTCAGTTTGAACCAGCACATGCCAGTTGACCGTCTTTTAACAATGATTACTTTGTTCTTTTTACGTTAAACCCACACACCGTATACGCAGCGTATTTACTGCTGCGATACGCAGCAAATACGCAGCAAAAACGCAACAAATACGCAGCAGATTAGATCTAAATAACTGAACACAGCATCAAATCTACACCATCAAATCTGCTGCAGATCTGCTGCGTATCTGCTGCGTATACGGTGTGTGTGTTTGTACCCTAAAATAACTTCTGTGGCTATGGTCCTATTGTCATACTAAATACGGGCTCGCTAACTCTTCATCCCCTCTCACAGCCTTTTTTTTTTACCCCTGACCTCCTCTATGTCTTGCCCCTGGTCTATGGTAGGACTTTTTAGCTTCCATGATTTGGTTAACTAGTTTCTAGACAATTTCCTGACTTTTCTACGCTTCAGGAAAAGTATGGTTTTCCTGCTCGTATCCTTTACTCCTACCTTAAGGTCCGTGAGCTATTCCGCCCTAGCTTGGGTTCTTTGTCCTGCCCTCGGTCGGAGCCGCTTGCTTGATTGTGTGAACTGACAGGTCTTTCTGTGGCCGCAATTCACTGAATTGCGGCTGCAGAAAGCTGAAATCTTTGCGGCGCCGCATGGGATCCCGGCCAGAGTGTATACTAAGTGTATACGCTCCAGCCGGGATCCCATACAAGAATAGGCAGTGTTCCACCCCCGTACACAGGGGGGATTATTACTATGAGGGTGCAGCACAGGGGGGATTATTGATATGGGGTCATCATAGGGGGCGAGATTATTGATATGGGACAGAGCACAGGGGGATCATTACTATGGGGGTAGCACAGTGGTACAGCAGGAGGCTTTATTACTATATGGGGGAACAGTAGTGCCCCCATATATAGAAATAGGGGCAACCCACATACCTACTGACTTTAATGCACATCACACAAAAAAGTGGAAGTTGTAAAAGTGCGGAGCATAAGATGTTTGTCTGGCAGGTTCAGAAGAGACGAATTGTAGCTGCAAGAAATCATCATGGTGGTCCAGGCCAGAAGGAGAGGAAAAGGAAAATGACGCCTCAGAAGACAACGTCACCTGTGAGTCACTGAATGACTTTTTTTTACCCCAGCTGAAAAGGGTTGAATAACACTCCTACATGCCATAATACCCACACTGCTTCTTCCTAGTAATCCCCCCCCCCTCCCCTCATATCACTACTAAGGGAGACTAACTGTCATACTGTATGTTATGGCTCCAGAGATCATCACACCAGCAGTTGGGGCATTGAGTCACTCACCATGAGGCCTCCTTGCTTTTGCTCATACGTCGTCAAATCCGAACACATCCTGAAATACGGTATTTGTGAAAAATGAAACTATTCCATTCAGTAACAGTATAGTCCTCACTCACAACACTACTGCAAACAAAGCTGACAGAGGCTGGCTTTCTATGGGATGTAGTAGGCACTAGGCAACCAAATTTCCTTCTGCCTTCCAGTGCCTGAAATTGGTGTAGGCCAGGGGTGTCAAACTTAAATACACAGTGGGCCAAAATTGAAATATTGGACAAAGTCTCGAGCCAACCATGATAATTATTGAAGCATGCATGCAGTGTTCCTGGCATTGTCAGAGCGGTGTGCAGTATTCCTGGCACTGTCAGTGGGGGGTGCAGAATTCCTGGCACCGTAAAGCCCCTATTACACGGGGCAATGTGGAGAGAAAGCGAACGCCGTGCTGTCAGGTCAGCACTCGCTTGCTCCTCGCTCCCCTGCTCGTTCCTGGCGCTATTACACGCGCTGACAGTGAGTGAGGAGGAGTGGGTAAGAGGCGGGGGGGGGGGGGGGCTGCTGATCGTCCGGGCAGCACATAGGAGACAGCGGCGGCAGTAGATAACAGGCTGATCGTTGTCGTTTCAGCCTGTTGAAAGATAACAATGAGCCAACATTGTGCATGTCGGCTGATGGTTGTCTTCTATTACACGAAACGATAATCTTTTTGTGTAATAGGGCCTTTAGAGCAACATGCAGAATTCCTGGCACTGTAAGAGCAGCGTGTGTCTTCCAGCATTGTGCACCGAATTTATATGATATGATAAATTGCTCAGTCCTGAAGTATAGGAAGGTAAAGAGCAGGGTGAAGGGAAGCTTAAGAGAGACAATTAAGCCCCCCCAGTAGTGTCCCCCATAGTAGCATAGTAACCAGTCCTCCCAAAAGTCTCCTACATAGTAACCAGCCTTCCGAATAGTATCCCATATAGCAACCAGCCCTCTTAATAGTCTCCCACATAGTAACAAGCCCTCTTAACAGTGTCCCACATAGTAGCCAGCCCTCCCAATAGTCTCCTACAAAGTAACTAGCCCTCCGAATAGTATCCCATATAGCAACCAGCCCTCTTAATAGTCTCCCACATAGTAACAAGCCCTCTTAACAGTGTCCCACATAGTAGCCAGCCCTCCCCATAGTGCTCCATGTAGTAGCTAGTCCTTCCCAATAGTGTCCCATGTAGTAGTCAGCCCTCCCAATATTTCCCCATACAGTAGCCAGCCTGCCCAATAGTGCTCCATATAGCAGTCAGCCCCCAACAATCTCCGACATTGTTGCCAGCCCACCCAATATTTTGTCCTATATAGTGGCCAGCCCTCATAATAGTTTCCTATATACTTATGATACATATGGGGGACTATGGGGGTTAATTACTGCTTCATTAGTGCCCCCTCTGGGAGACTGTTCTGGACTTACCTATTCTGGCTCCTCTGGCCGCAGAACGTTCGTGGTGCTGGACATGTGTAATTGCATAACCACGCTGCCCGAACTGGGATGCGAATCACTCACTCCTAAGACGCAGACAATTAAACTATGGGTGGTCTGAGTGACAACTCTAGGAAATCAATTGATTTTCTTGGTGGGCCAAAAAAATGGCACCCCATCTAGGCAGAGATGAGTATGTAAGCAAAGTGCCACCTGTGTGTGGATGGTGGACAAGGAAACTGTGGCAGCTGCTTGTGCTTGTTGGCAGATCAAACAATCCTCTCTAATGGTGCGTTTACACAGACAGATTTATCTGACAGATCTTTGAAGCCAAAACCAGGAACAGACTATAAACAGAGAACAGATCATAAAGGAAAGACTGGGATCTATCCTCTTTTCAAATCCATTTTTGGCTTTGGCTTCCAAAATCTGTCAGATAAATCTTTCTGTGTAAACGCACCCTAATGGTGGTCTGTCTGAGCTGTCAACAGGCTGTTTGCCGTGTGTGTACCCTCATGTAACCACTACTTCCCTATCGTCCCATTGGCATCACAACATTGGGTCTTGTGATGCCAATGGGTCTCAGGGAAAACAAATTAACATAATAATTTTCGCTTAGTAAGCATCTACTTCCACATGATTGAGATCAAACAGACATAGTTCATATGGTAGGGGAAAAAAAGACAAGAGAGTCTGTCAATATCAACCTATAACCCTATTGTGTTGATCCAAAACAAGGTTTTATTATTATTTTTTTTAAACACACCTTTTGAGGCAGATGCCAATTGACCCATAGTACAAGAAAAATTATCAGAAATTATCACTCCAAATATCAGAAAAAATCCCTGGATCAACATCTCAAATGACTGACTGCATGCATAAACAAATGGCAGCTTTACTATTGAGTTTAAAAGAAGACCAAAAAGTGACAGGAGGATATGAAGGGAGCACCGAGCAGCGGGGGTTCAATGGATGCACAGAAACAGAAGGTGATTGTGGGGTTTGTGGTAATGAGAAAAAAGGATGGACACAAAGTATATCAGGGGCTTAAAGAGTGGCAGAATGTGACAGGGGACGGTGAACATAAGGTGTAGGGGCTACTTGAGGATAAGAGGGAGTATGTTCATATCACGTTTTTGTCCACACTTCGGGAATCAGTGAGAAAAGGATGCTGCCGTGCAGCCGACTGCCACATTGACTTAAATGAGCAGGACGACTACGCTTTTGAGTCCTGCGCAAAAGCCGTGTACGTCCGGTAAATGAGCAGAAGGAGGGAAACAACGTGGCAGATTGGTAGCAATAAGAGCAGGGATTTGTAGCAATAAAAGGAGACTGAAGTATGAGAAGATGGCCAGAGGGGTAGAACTGAGGATCATGAAAAACAAACATTCAATTGAAGTGATTGCTGTTAGTTATTGAAGGTATATAGGGGCCTTTACACATACTGTAAGTTTTTGCAAAATGAAACCTTGAATCACATAATCAATGGATGATTTGACCTATAAAATAAAAAGCTGTGTGTGACAACTTTTTATTGTACTTTTTAATTTAGTTTTTTGAGCCAAGCAGATTTAAAAGGAATGAGTAATGAAAAGAAAGGACTTCTCTAGGTGTTTTTTTTTTCCTTTTTCTTCAGAAAAGTGCTGTAGCCACGTTTATAAGTCTACAGGGAAAAATATATATACAGTGGTGCGTTGGATTACGAGCATAATTCGTTCTGGGACTGTGCTTGTAATCCAAATCACTCTTTAACCAAAGCAAATTTTCCCATAAGAAATCATTGAAATGCAGAAAATTGGTTCCACACCCCAAAAATAATATTTTTTTATTCTGAATAACATGTAAAACAAATGAAACAAACATTTAGAAAGAGCTGAATGTCATATTATAAGTTACTGTACAGCATAGCACTCAGCATGTGAAGTATAATGTAAAGTAAGTGCATAAACCTGAAAAAACAGCAGCAGTTTGTTGATACCAGAAACTGAGAATCACAGCTGTGCAGAAGGACATTGACAGAAACTTTTCTTTACAGCAGTGTGAATGGCTGATTGTAAGTGCAGGCACATTATAGGAGCAGTGTGTATAGCTGAGTGTAAGTGCAGGCACATTATAGCCAGAATGGAGAGGATGGAAAACACAAGGGCTGACAGAGACTGCAGGGTGTATGAAGGAATGAGTAGGCTATATGTGGGCTTATAAATGAAGCACTCTGTCCGGAAAGAGAGGAGTTACAGCTATGAAGAGATTACCTCCACAGTCCTGTCCCCTGATGTAAGCCCCAGCCTGAAGTGGATCTGCCATGATTTGGAAGGTGTGGGAGACTTCCTGGGTCAGAGTACAGTGCTGTAGACCACGCTATGCAGACCATGTCCCTCCTCCACTTGCCCTTCCACCTAGTACAGGGAGCTCTTAAACCAAAGCAATGCTCCAAGTTACAATTTTGAAAGACTGTGAGCTCTTCTTACAAATCGCTCTTAATCCAAGTTACGCTTAAACCAAGGTACCACTGTTTTTTATATATAATACTTTTTTGGGGAGTTTTTCTTTTCTCATTTGTCATTCCCTTTAAATCCGCTTGGCTCAAAAAACTGAATGCCAATGTGCACAAAAATATCATGCAGGTTTCATATTGACCGATAACATCTGGCTGCAGGGTTTTTGACTAGAGATGAGCAACTTTGAGCACACTCGAGTTTGAACTTGAAACACCCTGCATTTTATTATCGGTGCCCAAAGAAGTTGAATGCAACCCTAGGGAATCCTAAAATATGGATATAGCCTACAGCCTATGGCTGCATCCAACTTCTTTAGCCACTGGGAATCAAATGCATGACCAAGATTTGTTCATCTCGATATTTGACCCAAAAATTGCAATGAATCAATTTTTGGGGGGGAAACACAAACCTGCCAATATCCTTAGACAGTCGGCCAATGCCCCAGATTTATCAAAGTGTATGAGGTACATAGGCTGGGTTCACACACAGTATTTTTGCTCAGTATTTTGGTCCTCATATTGCAACCAAAACCAGGAGTGGATTGGAAACACAGATAAGCTATGTTCACACACTGTTGAAATTTAGTGGATGGCCGTCATTTTATGATAAATAATGGCTGTTATTTAATAACAACGTCCGATGTTTTGAAATAACGCCAATTTGCCATTAAATGACGGCCATCCACTAAATATCAGCAGTGTGTGAACATAGCCTATCTGTGTTTTCAATCCACACAGCATACATACTATGAGTGAACATGGCCTCACTGTGTATTGACAGAGTGGTGGGCAAAGGCTCATGGGAGCCCATTCCGCCACTCTGCATGCCAAAAAGTTCCAGGCTGGCACATACTGGGCTGGCGTGAGCCCATAAAGAAAAATATAAATAGCGATTAAATGCAGGTACAAAAATAATGCATCCTATTTGAAAAAAGTTAGAAATAAAATTAGTAATTAATTAAAAGAATTCAAAAATTACCTCACATCCCCCCCCCCCCCCCCCCCGATTGGTTCTCTTTAAGGCGATGTTCTTTGTAAGAACCAGCAGGAAAATGTCTAAAAAAGGGTCTAAAACTTATAATAATTGAAGTCACAATTTTTTTTTTGTTTAGAGCAACATGAAAACACTAAAATACATGAAATACTTGCACTTTCTGTGGCAAAACCCCACAAAACTCTAAAGCAAAAACTTAAAAACAATAAAGTGACGCTTTTCTGTAACTTTTTTCAAGCTCACAAATACCATTAAGACGGTTTGTGTAAAACAGGTTGCCAGGGTGTTTTCATGGCATGATACTTCGCAAAATAGCATGGTTTTTATACAACAACAATAAATTGGAGACATAAGTAATTCTTTATATCAGAGTTTAATTTTCATTGCTACACAGCATCATACAGCACTTAACTGTGACTGGACTGAAGGCTAGATAAGCCCATGGCCTATACCACTTATGTAACTTTTCTCTACTGTACATTTACATCCATTCAGTTGCTGGAAGCACTAGGCCTAGTCTAATAGCAGCATTTTTCTATCAAACACTCTGGATTTAAAGGGCTTGTGTCATCTGTAAAAACTTCTGACATACTTTCCAGACATTTAAGAAATTTAGACAGCACCATGTCCTGAGACCTAATGTGATTGATAGTTATGCCCGGTTGAAATGCTGTAAGCTTCACTCCTCATCTGGTCTCCCAATCCAACTGATTACAGGAGTCAGGCTTCAAGGGCTTATAATGAAATCTGTCTTCAGTAATGAGTCAGATTGGGTGATCAGCATGTAGGAACGCACTTTACCACGCTATAACTATCCATCCCAGCAGGACTCAGACTTGGTGCAATTTGAAGTTTTGATGTGTCTGGGTAAAGTGGACCCAAAACAAAAGTTTTTACAAATGGCAATAACACTTTAAATTGCTCCTGTATCCCAAGAGTACACCAAAAATATACACGTTATCATACATGAGTGTAAATGCATACAATAGGTACATAAAATGCATTTCCACAAAAGCCAAGTTAGCGCTACAAATATAAATATGAACAAATAAATATATAAACTTTCAGGATAACATTACATGATATAGAATTTTTGTGGAGAATGTATCAAGAGTGGCATTTCATACTTTCCTTAGATACCTATGCCAGCTTAGAGCTGGCACAGTTATTCAACTACAAGTTACGCCTGTGTGCAGGAGTAAATTGTAATAAATAAAATAAAGCCAAAAGTTTTCATTGGTCTTCATTGCTGAGACCCCCACCGATCAGGAGAACAAGAAGGGAAAAGAAGTGCATGGTAGAGTATATCACTTCCGGCTTTGAGCGATATCCATCCAGACAGCTCCATTATATGTCTATGTGGTGGTCTGGATGGAGATGACAGCGGAAAAGTGCAGATCCCCACTCATTCTCTTGATTGGTGGACTCTAAGATTTCCACCAATCAAGACTTTTGACATGTCACAGTAACATGTGAAACATTTTTTATCTGCTTTAAGCACAAGCTCCCCAATTCATGCAATTTCTGTGCCCCCTTCCCGCAAGGCGCACACCAAGGAAATATCACAGAATCTTTGGGCAATCCAGGGTTCTGAACAAAAATTATAGACTTTTCCCTGGTCTGCACTGTGCACAGCACTTAATTCCCTCTGTGCTTTAGGACATCAAATCTCACAGCTGTCACAGTTAGAAACTAGTAATAACATCCAGTCAGATGTATCCCCCGCTGCTGTCATCCCTAGTCAAAAACATAGCGAGTTTCGAATAGCCAAAAAATTATGGTCAAACGGTTATATACTCCTTAAAAGTGACAGTAAGACAGTTGGCGGTTACATCTGTAATAACAATATTTCCAAAAAATGGTCTGAATATAGTTTGTGGTTCCTCCTTTGCACAGTCTGTTTCAGTGGGTTGTAATTCCTGGGGTGTCACTTGCTCCCCTTTCTTTTCTAAGCCTTGATCACTGTCGCACCTTGGCTTTACACAGCGCAGGTCTATGGGTTCATCCAAGTCAGAGTCAATGAGAATTATGTCCGGCTCTTGCGGACATAAAGGAGAGTTCTGGTTCTCCAGTCTATCAGAAGCACTGACACTTCGGGAAGTGAGGACTTTTTTACAAGAACTGTTTGGATCAGATATCTCAGATAAGCAACGCTTTCTAGGATTTGTATACACCTTTTCTTTTGAGGAATCATTTACAGCCAGTTTGCACTCATTCGACCTTGTAATTTCCTTTTTGGTGGTGAGCTGCAATGGTTTGTCACTGACAGGGTCAACATCTAAGTTCGTTTTTTGTAGGCCAGCACAGGGAACTGGGACTTTATTCCCATAATCATTTGCCGCACTTATTCTTAGTTTAGACTCCACTCTCTTCTTCCAGTGTTCCTGTTTTTCCTCTAAGACTTTACAAGTCCTTTCGCCATTACAAGACTCAAGGGTTTCCATTCTGTTTCCAGAAGCAACAGCCCCACTATCTTCTTCGGATGATTTAATTTTGACAGATTGTAGTCCATTCTCCATGTACTTACTCATAACTATGACAATCCTCCCATTTTTGTTTTTATTCTTAACAATCTTCATCTTACCCCCAATTCCATTTACTGGTACCTCTTCCCTACTGGTTGGGCTGGTGGCGGTGCCAACAGATGAACTGTTCCCATCGACCCCATTTAAGGCAGTTCCAGAACCATTTTTAACATTAACTCCAAAGTCTTCATACTGACTATGAGGCCATGACGTTTCCTTATTTCTATTGTTTTGTTCACAATGCTGCACATCTTTGCCTGAGGGCTGTGCATCATACATTTTCAGATCCGGTTGATAATGATGGTGTCTCTTACTGTTCAGTTGATAATAATATTTCCTTTGGCTGCTGTGATGATGTTTTTCAGCATAGTCATTGGGCTGATACTGGTGATGTTTTTTGCTGTTTAGCTGATATTGATGAGTTTTTTTGACTGACGTTATATCCAGTTTAGAGCGGTGCTCTACAGAAGAGTCCCGAAGGTCACTCAAAACATTAGACCTACGTGCAAAAGAGGGTATCTAAAAATGAAAAGAAAGAGTTATTACTGGTAATTCAAGCTATATTATCCATAATCTACAAACATTTCAAAATTAGAAACATTCAGAATTATAATAAATAGTCTTCATATATAGAATTTATCCATTTAAAAAGGAGAAATATGTCAGAAGTTTTAATTGGTCAGGGAGAGAATACGCTGGAAGAAGTTGCGCTCAGCGATGTCCTCTCCCGACACGCGAGGGGCACATCTTTTCACACAGAGGATCGCGAGGCTATGTTCACACGTCTTTTTTTTTTGCAGCCCCCATTTGCATAAAACAGCCACGTTTTGTCGCCAAAAGGACGTCCATTTGAAAAAAAAGGCAGCAGAATGGCCAAGAAAAAGACATTGTGTGAACATAGCCTATATCTTAGTGCTCTCAGAAAAAGTATTTTGAAATAATACTTACTGATAAAATGTGGTGCTTTGGTTTAGGACCCCGTTTTCTGTAACCCAGGATTTGCTCTTGCCTTTCCCTATATAATAAAAGAAGCACATTCATTAATATAGTTTACAGCACATTCAAAATAAAAGAAGCCTTTCTATGTACAAAAGGTTATTACACTCTGATGTTACATCATATGAGAAATGATGCAATATCATAAAATGACTGATCCAACTATTTTAGAAAAATGACTAAGAAATCCCCTTTATTTAACAGTATAAGGCACAAAAGTCAAGAGGATCTTACTATTCAGATTGTAGCAAAAAAGCATGGCATCTTTCCAATGCCATGCTTCCAGGGCAAAGTAGGTGTATAATGTTACAACTGACCTAAATGGGTGTTCTTCAAAACAAGCGTAACCCTGCAGCAATCATCTTTGTCAAAATCTAAACTTTGGCTGGCTAAATGGACAAAAAGTCTGTTCTTGAAATATTGTCCCTTAAAGGAGAAGTCTGGCGGGGAATTAAAGAAACATTACCGGCATGAAGTGGGGGGGGGGGGGGGGGGGGGGGGGGAAATAAACAAAACACACTGGGGGGGATTTATCAAACTGGTATAAAGTAGAATTGTCTCAGTTGCCCCTATTAACCAATCAGATTCCCCTTTTCATTCCTCACAGATTCTTTGAAAAATGAAAGGTTGAATCTGATTGGTTGCTAGGGGCAACTAAGACAATTCTACTTTACACCAGTTAGATAAGTCTCCCCCTATGTTTTGTATTTTAACCCATTTTTACTACTGCCCAAAATGTGCCCAAAAATAAGGTAAAATACCAACCAAAATACTATGTGTGTGGGGCTCTTTTTTGTGCATTATAATTTATTTTAAAGGGATTGTTGGCTACTTTATTGCTGATGTAAGCAATATATACTAATGATGCACATTTACCTCAGAGCTGGGCAATTTATCAAGTTTATTTAATTCTCCCTTTGAGGAATTCATGAAGGTCTATATAGTGGTGCCATGTGGCACTGCTGCTCTGTATACTTCCTGCTCTGATACCTTAGCCCAACCTCATCAGCACTAGGCATCCACTTACAGAATTATGTGCACCTGGCTCACAGTTCCCTGCTGGCTCTCTGACCTACAGTACTGCAGGTACTTTTTCCACTTTTTGCGGATCCACAAAAAATACAGATTAGGAATGATTTTTGGGAATAGCGAATGACATAATATGTGGCCCTGAAAAACTACTGAAGTGTGAATAAGGCCTAAGGGATCATTCACACGTTCTGCACTTATTCACACTGTCTGCAGTTATGGCAATTATCTGAAATATACAATGTGCAGTACAGAAGCACGAATATTCAAACAGTTTCTGAGCTCCCGGCATCATAATGAATGATAATGTCGGAAGTTCCGAAGTCTGTTCCATATCACATTGCCCATAATTGCAGACCGTGTACAGAACGATTAAATGACCTTCTAAGAAACCATTGTGCAGGATAAGGGCCTGTTCACACTGTGGAAAACAGGCGTATATCCCTGCCCCAATGCCTCAATGTTAAGTATAGGGCGCCTCTTCTCTCCGCTGAAAGAATTGACATGTCAATTCTTTAAGCAGAGAGCTGCGGAGCCCTATTCTTAACATTTCAGCGAGAGCGGCAGGCGGAATTTTGTGCACTTTTGGGGGGAAGGAATCTGTAGATTACACATATTTGGGGGGGGGGGGGGAATCTGTGGATGATACACTCATGGTCGGGGAAATCTGTGGATCACAGACTTATGGGGGGAAGGAATCTGTGGATGCCCAATTGTTATGGGAAATAGGATCTGTGGAAGACAAAGAAGGACCTAATTCTGCAAATTGAGAAGGAATCCATAGCCTATTCTGCTAGGGCTGCTAAGGGGTAATATGTTCTTTCTGCTGCCACCAATGGCTGTGTTGGGAACTGCAGTTCCATACACAGTTATGCATCACTAGCCCTGCTGCAACAGATTTTTGGTGCAAACTTGGTACACACACTTTTCTGTATCTAACCCACTGTGTAATAGGACAGCAAAAATGCAGTATGCAGCAATATATTAGAATTAGCTTACTGTACGTGTATTCATAGGTATTGCAGTATACTCTACAAGCAACTGTCCTCTAGGAAAACTTAAAAAAAGGTGATAAAAAAGGTAAAGTTTTATATTAAAGAAGTCAAATCCCCCAAACCACAAAATGAATGAACTTTAATTGGTAGAAGTGAAAACGTCCAATCTATTAAAATAGAATGTTATTCATTTAACATTATGAAGGTCACTCTAGAGATGCTACACTTACCATGGAAAAGTAGGGTCAAGCTATGTGAACAGCCCGGGGCCTATGGGGCACTTAATCCACCAATGCCTGTTATCGAAGCAGAAATGGGCAGAGAAGCCACCTCCCAGACACATCCCCAGTGCCATGGTTCAGTTGCAAAGTTTTTCTCTGAAACTCTGCAGCACTTCCAAACTTAGTTGTCAGTAATGAAGAAAGATTGTCAGACTACCTTTAAAGTATGATACGTGTGCCACAACTTCTATAGCTTTTACATGTATGTGGGATTAAGAGGAACATCTTAATATATAGGTATTTTGTTAAATTCTCACCTGTTCTGAAAGGCAACCAAGAGTCGGGGGTCCAAAATATTTTCCTCTGGCTCCCATGTGTTATACCTGGAAAGCAACATATACCAGATTATGTAGATATGTTTGGGTGGGGTTTATTTCCCCAAAAATGTTGCATGCCCCAGGTCTGGCATTTTTCTAGAGTTTTAAGGGCTTCTCTATCAAAATGAAAAACCACCAAAAAAAAACAAAAACAGTTGTTAAAAAAAAAACCCTCAAAAAATGCGTGTGTGAAATTATTCTTTGCATGTCCTAGCAATGTAGACAGCCTAAATATGAGCTAAACCTAACGCAGTGGCCTATACCTTAATTTAGAAATAAAAGTCAACCTGTTCTCCAAGTGATGAGTTACTGAAAGGTTTATTTACTGTATATGTGCTGAAATCCATTGTGGCCTTATGTAACATATAGCAGACACTGTGCCCTCCAGGGCTTTGATCACTACTGCAGGTCCATGGAGTAGGACGGGTGACGCCACTCCTCCTTGTCATATGAGCAGTGAAGACTATTCTAATAGAAAGTTCTCATTATGTAATGGTTTAGCTTTACTTATTGTCACATATCATCTGGTTGCATTAAATCACTGGTGGATTGTTGAAATAAATGTAAGTATAATACAAAAGAAAAGAAACAACAACTAAAAGGAAGCTGTCAACCACAGGAAGTGTTAATGGGGT